>NW_028116345.1:0-16071 GCF_964273445.1 Streptopelia decaocto
CGAAGAGTTTGATGCGGGGGCGCATTTTAGCGGCGGCGGCGGCACAAAATGGCGGCGTCTCCTCAGAGAGCGGGGAGGGAACGGCGGCTGCCCGCGCGCCCGCACTGCGCCTGCGCGGCCACCGCGCTCCGCCCACACGGAGATGCCGCCGGCACCGCTGCGCCTGCGCGGCGCTCCGCTCCGCCCACGGCGCTGGCCACGCCCACCGCCCCGCTAGGAACGGCCGGCGCGCTGGCACCGCCCGCTCAGTCTCGCCCCGCCCACTTCGTTTAACAGGCGCCGCGTTCGCCCCGCCCACTTCGTTTAACAGGCGCAGCGCTGGCCACGCCCACTCCGTTTCGCCCCGCCCACTTCGTCGTTAACAGGCCCCGCGTTGGCCACGCCCGCTCCGTTTCGCCCCGCCCACTTCGTTTAACGGGCGCCGCGCTGGCCCCGCCCACTCCGTTTCGCCCCGCCCACTTCGTCGTTAACAGGCCCCGCGTTGGCCCCGCTCACTCCGTTTCGGCCCGCCCACTTCGTTTAACAGGCGCCGCGTTCGCCCCGCCCACTTCGTTTAACAGGCGCCGCGCTGGCCACGCCCACTGCGTTTCGCCCCGCCCACTTCGTCGTTAACGGGCGCCGCGTTGGCCACGCCCGCTCCGTTTCGCCCCGTCCACTTCGTTTAACAGGCGCCGCGTTCGCCCCGCCCACTTCGTCGTTAACAGGCCCCGCATTGGCCCCGCTCACTCCGTTTCGCCCCGCCCACTTCGTTTAACAGGCGCCGCGTTCGCCCCGCCCACTTCGTTTAACAGGCGCCGCGCTGGCCACGCCCACTCCGTTTCGCCCCGCCCACTTCGTCGTTAACAGGCGCCGCGTTGGCCACGCCCACTCCGTTTCCCCCGTCCACTTCGTTTAACAGGGGCGGTGCTGGCCACACCCACTCCGTTTCGCCCCGCCCACTTCCTATGACAGGCATCACGCTGACCCCGCCCACTCAGTCTCCCCCCGCTTAGTTTACCAGGAGTCGCGCTGGCCACACCTACTGCGCCTCGCCCCGCCCATCGCCCCATTGACCGCCGCCGCGCTGGCCACGCCCACTCAGCCTCGCTCCGCCCGCTTCCTATAACAGGCACCGCGTTGGCCACGCCCAGTCAGACTCACCCCGCCCACTTCATTTAACAGGCATCGCGCTGGCCCCGCCCACTCAGTCTCGCCCCGCTTAGTTTACCAGGAGTCGCGCTGGCCACACCTCCTGCGCCTCGCCCCGCCCATCGCCCCATTGACCGCCGCCGCGCTGGCCACGCCCACTCAGCCTCGCTCCGCCCACTTAACAGGCGCCGCGCTGGCCACGCCTCCCCCTTAAAGGCGCCGTCGTTTATTGCTGAGCCGGGGCGGCCCCTAGAGATGGGGAGACGGGGCCGCCGTGGGGCTGGGGGTCACCATGGGGCTGGGGGTGGCCCTGGCGAGGTCCCGCTCCTCCCAGAGCGTGCGGCCGTCGCAGGAGCAGATCCGCTTGGGGTTCTGGAACAGCCCGGCCGCTCGGGCCACCACCCCGCAGGCCAGCCTGGGGGGGACAGGGACAGCGGGTGAGTGACCCCACACCCCCCCAGGACCCCCAGATCCCCCCCAAACACTCACCCCGGCCCCGAGTTCCCCGTCACCCGGGACAGCGGCTGGCCGCCCCGGCCCAGGTCGTCCTCGCCCGCGGCCACCACCACCGAGCGCCCGATGATGTCCCCGACCTGGTGACACGGAGGGGGGGGGGGTCAGAGGGACCTCAGGGACCCCCCCCAGACCCCCCCAGAACTGTGGGGCTGGGGCTGGACCCCCCCGAGCCTGTTAAGCCCCACAAAACAGCCATGGGGTGCAGCCACCCCCCCCCACAGCCATGGGGTGCAGCCTGGACCCCCCCAACCAGCTGTGCCCCCCAGAATCACGGACTCCCCCAGAATCAGGGACCACCCCCCTCCCCAAAGAGTCAGGGATCTCCCCAGAATCAGGGACCCCCCAAAGTGTCAGGGACCCCTCAAAGAGCCAGGGACCCCCCAAAGACTTAGGGACCCCCCCAAAGAGTCAGGGATCCCCCAAAGTATTGGGGACCCCTCAAAGAGCCAGGGACCCCCCAAAGACTTAGGGACCCCCCCCCCAAAGTATTGGGGACCCCCCAAAGAGCCAGGGACCCCCCAAAGAGTTAGGGACCCCCCCCCCCAAAGAGTCAGGGATCCCCCAAAGTATTGGGGACCCCCCAAAGAGCCAGGGACCCCCCCAAAGAGTCAGGGACCCCCCCCCCCCAAAGAGTCAGGGATCCCCCAAAGTATTGGGGACCCCCCAAAGAGCCAGGGACCCCTCAAAGAGCCAGGGACCCCCCAAAGACTTAGGGACCCCCCCCCCAAAGAGTCAGGGATCCCCCAAAGTATTGGGGACCCCCCAAAGAGCCAGGGACCCCCCAAAGAGTTAGGGACCCCCCCCCCCCAAAGAGTCAGGGATCCCCCAAAGTATTGGGGACCCCCCAAAGAGCCAGGGACCCCTCAAAGAGCCAGGGACCCCCCAAAGACTTAGGGACCCCCCCCCCAAAGAGTCAGGGATCCCCCAAAGTATTGGGGACCCCCCAAAGAGCCAGGGACCCCCCAAAGAGTTAGGGACCCCCCCCCCCCAAAGAGTCAGGGATCCCCCAAAGTATTGGGGACCCCCCAAAGAGCCAGGGACCCCCCAAAGAGTTAGGGACCCCCCCCCCAAAGAGTCAGGGATCCCCCAAAGTATTGGGGACCCCCGAAGAGCCAGGGACCCCCCAAAAAGAGCCAGGGACCCCCCCAAAGAATTGAGGGCCTCACCCTCAGGCGCGAATCCTCCATGCGGAAGGTGGCTCTGCCCTCAGCATCTGCCCAGATGTTCCCCAAATCCCCCGCGTGCTGTGGGGACATCGGGGGGGGGGGTCAGGGGGGGTCCCAGGACCCCCCCCCAAAGCCCCCAAACCACCCCCAGCTCACCCGGTGCTCATCCTGGGGTCCCCCGTGACACTCGCCGTCCGGGTTGAAGTGGCCGCCGCAGCTTTTTTGGGGGGGAACAACAGGGTGAATGGGGGGGGTCCCAGCACCGGGGGGGTGTGTAGGTGTGTCCCCCCCCCCCGTACCTGTCACAGGGGTCCGAGAGGTCCCCGAACTCGTGGACGTGGAGCCCGTGGGGACCCGGGGGGAGCCCCTCGATGGCTCCGTCCACCAGGCAGCGCGTGGGCGAGAGCTGCAGGAACCGCACCAGCCCCCGCGCCGGCCCCCCCCCCAGCGCCGCCACCGCCGCGGGGACATCGGGGGGGACATCGGGGGAGCCCCCCATCCCCCGCAGCACCGCCGGGCGCCCCGAATCCTCCAGCAGCCGCCGAACCCGCTCGGCCGGCGCCGTCGTCTCCACCAGCACCGTCTGCGCCGGCAGCCGCAGCTCCAGCAGCCGCACGTCTGGGGGGCCATGGGGTGATGGGGGGGGACACCCCACTTTGGGGGGGGTCCCTGGCTCTTTGAGGGGTCCCTGACTCTTTGGGGGGTCCCTGGGGTGTCCCCGCAGCTCCAGCAGCCGCACGTCTGGGGGGGCGATGGGGTGATGGGGGGGGGGGACACCCCACTTTGGGGAGGGTCCAGGACTCTTTGGGGGGGTCACTGGGGTGTCCCCGCAGCTCCAGCAGCCGCACGTCTGGGGGGGCCATGGGGTGATGGGGGGGGGAACTCCTCTTTGGGGGGGGATGGCTGGCTCTTTGAGGGGTCCCTGACACTTTGGGGGGGTCCCTGATTCTGGGGGAGTCCCCGACTCTTTGGGGGATCCCTCTTTGGGGGGGTCCCTGCCTCTTTGGGGGGGTCCCTGGCTCTTTGGGGGATCCCTCTTTGGGGAGGTCCCTGCCTCTTTGGGGGGGTCCCCGACTCTTTGGGGGGGTCCCTGCCTCTTTGGGGGGGTCCCCGACTCTTTGGGGGGGTCCCCGACTCTTTGAGAGGTCCCTGGCTCTCTGGGGGCTCCCTGATTCTGGGGGGATCCCTGACTCTTTTTGGGGGGTCCCTGACACTTTGGGGTGTCCCTGGCTCTCTGGGGGGGGTCCCTGGCTCTTTGGGGGGTCCCTAAGTCTTTAGGGGGAGCCCTGAGTCTTTGGGGGATCCCTGACTCTTTGAGGGGGGGGGGTCCTCAATTCTTTGGGGGGTCCCTGATTCTGGGGGTGTCCCTGACTTTTTGGGGGATCCCTGACACTTTGGGGGGGTCCCTGACTCTTTGGGGGGTCCCTGGCTCTTTGGGGGGTCACTGGGGTGTCCCCGTAGCTCCAGCAGCCGCACGTCTGGGGGGGCGATGGGGGGGGCTCACTTTGGGGGGGGGTCCCTGGCCCTTGGGAGGGTCCCTGAGTCGATGGAGGGAGTCCCTGACTCTTTGGGGGGGTCCCTGACTCTTTGGGGGGGTCCTGGCTCTTTGGGGGGGTCCCTGACTCTTTGGGGGGTCCCTGGCTCTTTGGGGGGTCCCTGGCTCTTTGGGGGGGTCCCTGAGTCTTTAGGGGGAGCCCTGAGTCTTTGGGGTGAGCCCTGGCTCTTTGGGGGGGTCCTTGGCTCTTTGGGGGGTCCCCAATACTTTGGGGGATCCCTGACTTTTTTTGGGGGGGTCCCTGACTCTTTGGGGGGGTCCATGACTCCTTGGGGGGGTCCCTCACACTTTGGGGGGTCCCTGATTTTGGGGGGATCCCTGCATCTTTGGGGGCATCACTGGGGTGTCCCCGCAGCTCCAGCAGCCGCACGTCTGGGGGGGAGATGGGGTGATGGGGGGGGACCCCACTTTGGGGGGGGGTCCACGACTCTTTGGGTGTGTCCCTGACACTTTGGGGGGGTCCCTGATTGTGGGGGGATCTCTGACCGTTGGGGGGGTGGTCCCTGATTGTGGGGGGGTCTCTGACTCCTTGGGGGGGTCCCTGGCTCTTTGGGGGGGTCCCCAACTCTTTAGGGGGGTGCCTGACTCTTCGGGGGTCCCTGACGCTTTGGGGGGGTCCCTGATTCTGGGGGGGTCCCTGACTCCTTGAGGGGGTCCCTGACTCTTTAGGGGGGTCCCTGGCTCTTCGGGGGCTCCCTGGCTCTTTGTGTGGGGGGGTCCCCGATTCCGGGGGGTGTCCCTGCTCGGGGGTCTCACCGGGGACACCCTCCAGCGCCGCCCGCACGGCGTCCGCGCAGCTCTGGCACCGCATCTGCACCGCGAACTCCAGCTGCGGGGACGGGGAGGGTCAGCACCGCCTGGGGGGCCCCCCCCGCACCCCCAAACCCCGATGGGTCCCCCCCATTCCGGTCCCGATCCCCGTTATCCCGATCCCGACCCGGACGCTGCTCCCGCCGAGCGCCCCCTGCGCCATCGCCGCGCCCGCCGGAAGCGGAAATACCGGTCGTCCTGGCGACCGGCCAAAAGGGGAGGGGCGTTGGTAGGGCTGTCGCGTCCGGCGTCGCGTCGCCATGGCAACAGCGCGGTAGGCTGCGGCGGCCCGCGGCAACGCGGAGTTTGGGGATCCCTGGCTCTTTGGGGGGGGTCCCTGACACTTTGGGGGGGTCCCTGACACTTTGGGGGGTCTCTGACACTTTGGGGGGTCCCTGGCTCTTTGAGGGGTCCCTGAGTCTATGGGGGGAGTCCCTGACTCTTTGGGGGGGTCACTGGGGTGTCCCCACAGCTCCAGCAGCCGCACGGGAGATGGGGTGATGGGGGGGGCCTCACTTTGGGGGGGTCCCTGGCTCTTTGGAGGGGTCCCTGACACTTTCGGGTGTCTCTGATTCTGGGGAGATCCCTGACTCTTTGGGGGGGTCCCTGACTCTTTGGGGGGGGTCCCTGACACTTTGGGGGGGTCCCTGACACTTTGCGGCATCCCTGATTCTGGGGGGGGATCCCTGATTCTGGGGGGATCCCTGACTCTCTGAGGGGGATGTCCTCAATTCTTTGGGGGGTCCCTGATTCTGGGGGTGTCCCCGACTCTTTGGGGGATCCCTGACTCTTTGGGGGGGGTCCCTGGCTCTTTGGGGGGGTCCCCAACTCTTTAGGGGGGTCCCTGGCTCTTTGGGGGGGGTCCCCAACTCTTTGGGGGGGTGTCTGAGTCTTTGGGGGATCCCTGACTCTTTGAGGGGGGGGTCCTCAATTCTGGGGGGACATGGGGGGTTTGGGGGGGACACGGGGTGTCTAGGGGGGATATGGGGGGGCTGGGGGGGCGGGAAACGAGCGGAGGGGCCTCCCCATGGGGCTGATCCGTGCCCCCCCCCCTGCAGCTCAGGGACCCCCCACCCGGATCCGCCGACCCCCTCGGGGCTGCGCCGCCCCCGCTCGACACCGGAACAACCGGGGGGGCCGCTGCCGCCCCCCCGCCGCCTCTTCCCGGTGACACCGAGGCCGCACCGGGACCCCCCGCCCCCCGGGACCCCCGGGACCCCCGGGACCCCCCCGGCGCTCGGTGCCGCAGCAGCGGATCTGCGGGTGCTGACGAAGCGCTGCGCCGGGGGGGGGCGGGGAGCGGCGCGGCCGGGACCCCCCCGCCTGCCTCCACTCGTGGCCGCGCTCACCCGCCGCGCCGGAGCCACCGAGCGCCCGCGGCCGCTCCGGTCCCCGACACCCCCAAAACGGGAGCTCCCGCCGCCCCCCCACCCCCCCAGCCTGCGCCCCAGCACGGCGCCGGTGCCGCCGCCCCCGGGCCGGCGCTTCCCCGACACAGCGCCGCTGCGGCCGCACCCGGCGCTGCGCGGTGACACCGGGGACGCGGCGGCGAGGACACCACCGGAGCCGCTGTCCCTGCGGTTGATCTACCGCGAGCTGTGCCGCGCGCTGCCCGCCGAGCGCCTGCGCTTCCACGGCGACCCCGCGGTGGAGCCGGCGGCCGCCGCGGCGGATCTGGTGCCACTGGAGCCGGCACCGCAGCCGCACCGTGAACATCCCTCCGGCCTCTTCGCACGGTACCTGCAACACGTGGCGGCCACCGGCTCCGACTTCCTGGGCGCCGCCTTCCAGCTGCGCCGCCACGTGCCGGGCGCTGCCGACTACGCCGCGGAACCACAACGTGAACCGGCGCCGGCGTCCCCCCCGGTGCCGCCGCACCAAGACGGGCTGTGGCGCCCGGTGCAGCCGGACCCGGCGGATCTACAACCGCTCCAGCGGCGTCTCAACCGGCTCTGGGCCGCGCTCAGCGTCCCCGCCGGCGAGCGCGCGGCCATGGCGCTCAAGTACGGCAGCGGCGCGGCGCTGGCGCGGTTACCGGCGGCGCTGGCGGCGTGGGAGGCGGCGGCCGCGGCCGTGGCGCGGCGGGAGCGGCTGCTGGCGCGGCTGGAGCGGCTGGAGAGCGGCGGCGGCTGCGGCGCGGCGGGGTCGTCGGCCGCGGCGTCGCGCCGGAGCCGCGTGGAGCGGGCGCTGCGGCGCAGCGAGGCGCCGGTGCGGCGGGCGCTGCGGCGGCTGCGCGGGGCCTTCGGGGACGCGGCGACGCTGCGGGGGCGGCCGTACGGCGCCAAGATGCGGCGCGACGCCGTGGAGATGCGGTACGCGCTGCAGCAGCGGCGCCGCGCCGCCGCCGTGCTGGGGGGGGCGCCCCGGGACCCCCCGCCCCGGGACCCCCCACCCCGGGACCCCCCGCCCGGCGATGCCAACGGGGAATAAAAGCACCAAGTTGGGGGGGGCACAGATTTATTGGCTTCGGAATTAGGGGGTGAAGCACCCCCCCACTTTGGGCGCCGCCGCGGGTTGGGGACGCTCGTGGGGGACATGGGACCCCCCCAAACCCGTGGGGGGGCTCCCTGGGACCCCCTAAGGGGGCAGAGCGCCCCGAATTAGAGCACAGACCCCCCCCCACGGGCACTGAACCCTCAGAGGTTCAGGGAACCCCAAATTGGGAGCCAGGACCTCAATGGGGACCCAGAGCCCCCAAATTGGGACTCGGACCCCAGAGATTCAGAGCCCCCAAATTGGGATTCAGACCCCCAAATTATTACATGTGCCCCCCCCAAATCCAGACCCAGGACCCCAAATTGGGACCCAGACCCCCCCAAATTATTACATGTGCCCCCCCAAATCAGGACCCCAAATTGGGACTCGGAGACCCCAGAGATTCAGTGACCCCTAATTTGGGCGCAGACCCCCCAAATCGTGACATGCGCCCCCCAATCAGGACCCAGACCCCCCAAATCACAACATGAGCCCCCCAAATTGGGACCCAGACACCCAAATTGGGACTCAGAACCCCCAAATCACAACATGAGCCCCCCAAATTGGGACCCAGACGCCCAAATTGGGACCCAGACCCCCCAAATCACAACATGAGCCCCCAAATTGGGACCCTGACCCCCCAAATTTGGGCACAGAGCCCCCAAATTGGGACCCAGGTCCCCAACCACAACCTGGGCCGCCCAATTTGGGACCCTGACCCCCAAATTGGGATCCTGCCCCCCCAGACATTCAGAGCCCCCAAATTGGGACCAAGACCCCCCAACCACAACATGAGTCCCCCCAAATTGGGACCCAGCCCCCCCAGACATTCAGAGCCCCCAAATTGGGACCCAGACCCCCCAAATCACAACATGAGCCCCCCAAATTGGGACCCAGACCCCCCAAATCACAACATGAGCCCCCAAATTGGGACCCAGGACCCCAAGATATTCAGAGCCCCCAAACTGGGACCCAGATGCCCAAATTGGGACCCAGACCCCCAACCACAACAAGCCCCCCAAATCACAACATGAGCCCCCCCCAAATTGGGACCCAGACGCCCAAATTGGGACTCAGAGCCCCCAAATCACAACATGAGCCCCCCAATCAGGACCCAGGACCCCAAATTGGGACCCAGACCCCCCAGACATTCAGAGCCCCCAAATTGGGACCCAGACCCCCAAATCACAACATGAGCCCCCCAAATCACAACATGAGCCCCCCAAATTGGGACCCAGACGCCCAAATTGGGACCCAGACCCCCAAATCACAACATGAGCCCCCAAATTGGGACCCAGCCCCCCACCCACAACATGAGCCCCCCAAATCACAACATGAGCCCCCCCAATCACAACATGAGCCACCCACATTGGGACCCAGCCCACCAAATCACAACATGAGCCCCCCAAATTGGGACCCAGACGCCCAAATTGGGACTCAGAGCCCCCAAATCACAACATGAGCCCCCCAATCAGGACCCAGGACCCCAAATTGGGACCCAGACCCCCAGACATTCAGAGCCCCCAAATTGGGACCCAGACCCCCCAAATCACAACATGAGCCCCCCAAATTGGGACCCAGATGCCCAAATTGGGACCCTGACCCCCAACCACAACATGAGCCCCCCAAATCACAACATGAGCCCCCCAAATTGGGACCCAGCCCCCCAAATCACAACATGAGCCCCCCAAATTGGGACCCAGACACCCAAATTGGGACTCAGAGCCCCCAAACCACAACATGAGCCCCCCAATCAGTGCCCAGGACCCCAAATTGGGACTGAGCCCCCCAACCACAACAAGCCCCACCCCAACTCATCCCCCCCCCCCCCCCCATTCTCACACCATCCCCTCCCTGACCTGCTGCACCACCCGTGCCCGCACGGCCCTCCCCTCGCTGCACCCCCCGCCGTGCTGGGGGGGGGTGTGTGGGGGGGTCCCCGCGCCCTGTTGCTGTTGTTGGGGTGGGGGGGGGGTCCCGTCGTCGGGCGGGGGGAGGCGGCGGCGCAGCGCGATGTTGTGCAGGACGCAGCAGGCCAGGAAGATGCGGCACACCTTGGGGGGGGCGTACTGCAGCGGGCCCCCCCGCGCGCGGTCCAGGCAGCGCCAGCGGCGCCGCAGCAGCCAGAGCGTGCGGCGCAGGGCGCCCAGCGCCCCGTGGTGCAGCGCGTTGTACCGCAGCTCTGCCGGCCCCCGCGGCGCCGCGATGGGCGTCAGCAGCCACGGCTTCAGCGGGTAGCTGCCGTCACCTGGGGGGGGACACGGAGACACCCCTGAGACCCCCATGGCACCCATAGAGCCACAGGTGAGCCCTGAGACCCCCATGAGACCCCCATGAGACCCCATGGCACCCCATGGCACCCCCAGAGCCACGGCTTCAGCGGGTAGCTGCCGTCACCTGGGGGGGGACACGGAGACACCCCTGAGACCCCCATGGTGCCCATAGAGCCACAGCTGACCCCTGAGACACCCATGGCACCCCCATGGCACCCATAGAGCCACAGGTGAGCCCTGAGACCCCCATGAGACCCCCATGAGACCCCATGGCACCCCATGGCACCCCATGGCACCCCCATAGCCACGGCTTCAGCGGGTAGCTGCCGTCACCTGGGGGGGGCACGGAGACACCCCTGAGACCCCCATGGTGCCCATAGAGCCACAGCTGACCCCTGAGACACCCATGGCACCCCCATGGCACCCATAGAGCCACAGGTGAGCCCTGAGACCCCCATGAGACCCCATGGCACCCCATGGCACCCCCATAGCCACGGCTTCAGCGGGTAGCTGCCGTCAGCTGGGGGGGGCACGGAGAGAGACGTGAGACCCCCATGAGACCCCCATGGCACCCCATGGCAGCCCATGGCACCCATAGAGCCACAGGTGAGCACTGAGACCCCCATGAGACCCCCATGGCAGCCCATGACACCCCCATGGCACCCCCATGGCACCCATAGAGCCACAGGTGAGCACTGAGACCCCCATGAGACCCCCATGGCAGCCCATGGCACCCCATGGCACCCATAGAGCCACAGGTGAGCCCTGACACCCCCATGGCACCCCATGGCACCCCATGGCACCCCCATGGCACCCCCATGGCACCCATAGAGCCACAGGTGACTCCTGAGACCCCCCGGTGCCCCCAGGTGACCCCAGCTGACCCCTGAGACCCTAGGTGACCCCAAGTGACCCCAGGTGACTCCTGAGCCCCCCCGGTGCCCCCAGGTGCCCCCAGGTGACCCCTGAGCCCCCCCGGTGCCCCCCGGCGCCCCCAGGTGACTCCAGCTGAGCCCAGGTGAGCCCTGAGCCCCCCAGGTGACCCCAGGTGAGCCCAGGTGACCCCAGGTGACTCCTGAGTCCCCCAGGTGACCCCAGCTGACCCCAGCTGACCCCAGGTGACTCCTGAGCCCCCAGGTGACCCCAGGTGACCACAGGTGAGTCCAGGTGACCCCTGAGCCCCCCAGGTGACCCCAGGTGACCCCTGAGTCCCCCAGGTGACCCCAGGTGACCCCAGGTGACCCCAGGTGACTCCTGAGCCCCCCAGGTGACCCCAGGTGACCCCTGAGACCCTAGGTGACCCCAGGTGACCCCAGGTGACTCCTGAGCCCCCCAGGTGACCCCAGGTGACCCCTGAGACCCTAGGTGACCCCAGGTGACCCCAGGTGAGCCCTGAGCCCCCCAGGTGACCCCAGGTGACTCCTGAGCCCCCCAGGTGACCCCAGGTGACCCCTGAGACCCTAGGTGACCCCAGGTGACCCCAGGTGACTCCTGAGCCCCCCAGGTGACCCCAGGTGACCCCTGAGACCCCTAGGTGACCCCAGGTGACCCCAGGTGACTCCTGAGCCCCCCCGGTGCCCCCAGGTGACCCCAGGTGACCCCAGGTGACTCCTGAGCCCCCCAGGTGACCCCTGAGACCCCCAGGTGACCCCAGGTGACCCCAGGTGACTCCTGAGCCCCCCAGGTGACCCCAGGTGACCCCTGAGACCCTAGGTGACCCCAGGTGACCCCAGGTGAGCCCTGAGCCCCCCAGGTGACCCCAGGTGACTCTTGAGCCCCCCAGGTGACCCCAGGTGACCCCAGGTGACCCCAGGTGATCCCCTGAGACCCTAGGTGACCCCAGGTGACCCCAGGTGACTCCTGAGCCCCCCCGGTGCCCCCAGGTGCCCCCAGGTGAGCCCTGAGCCCCCCAGGTGACCCCAGGTGACCCCAGGTGACTCCTGAGCCCCCAGGTGAGCCCAGGTGACCCCTGAGACCCCTAGGTGACCCCAGGTGACCCCAGGTGAGCCCTGAGCCCCCCAGGTGACCCCAGGTGACCCCCGAGACCCCTAGGTGACCCCAGGTGACCCCAGGTGAGCCCTGAGCCCCCCAGGTGACCCCAGGTGACCCCAGGTGACCCCTGAGCCCCCCAGGTGAGCCCTGAGCCCCCCCGGCGCCCCCCGGTGCCCCCCGTGCCCCTCACCCAGCAGCCAGGCCCCGTCGGGCCGCGTCCCGTCCAGCAGCCGCGCCAGCGCCGAGTTCTCCAGCACCGCCGCGTTGGGGCACGACCCCGGGAACTTGGCCACCACGTTGGTGATGGCGCCGGCCGCGTCGCACACCACCTGGGGGGCCATGGCACCGCGTCACCCCCACACACACCCCGGGACCCCCCCGGGGAACCCCCAGACCCCCGGGGAACCCCCAGAGCTCCTGGGGAACCCCCAGGATGCCCCGATCCCCCGGGGAACCCCCAGACCCCCGGGGAACCCCCAGAGCTCCTGGGGAACCCCCAGGATGCCCCGATCCCCCGGGGAACCCCCAGACTCCCACATCACCCCCAGCCCCCCAGGTGACCCCACATCACCCCCAGCCCCCCAGGTGACCCCACGTGACCCTCAGCCCCCCCACGTCACCCCCAGTCCCCCAGGTGACCCCAGGTGACCCCCAGCCCCCCAGGTGAACCCACGTGACCCTCAGCCCCCCACATCACCCCCAGCCCCCCAGGTGACCCCACATGACCCCAGGTGACCCCCACATCACCCCCAGCCCCCCAGGTGCCCCCACATGACCCTCAGCCCCCCACATCACCCCCAGCCCCCCAGGTGCCCCCACATGACCCTCAGCCCCCCACATCACCCCCAGCCCCCCAGGTGCCCCCAGGTGCCCCCCAGGTGAACCCACATCACCCCCAGCCCCCCAGGTGACCCCAGGTGCCCCCCAGCCCCCCAGGTGCCCCCCACATCACCCCCAGCCCCCCAGGTGAACCCACGTGACCCTCAGCCCCCCACATCACCCCCAGTCCCCCAGGTGACCCCAGGTGACCCCCAGCCCCCCAGGTGACCCCAGGTGAACCCCACATCACCCCCAGCCCCCCAGGTGGCCCCACGTGACCCTCAGCCCCCCCACGTCACCCCCAGTCCCCCAGGTGACCCCAGGTGACCCCCAGCCCCCCAGGTGACCCCACGAGACCCTCAGCCCCCCCCACATCACCCCCAGCCCCCCAGGTGACCCCAGGTGCCCCCCAGCCCCCCAGGTGCCCCCCACATCACCCCCAGCCCCCCAGGTGACCCCAGGTGCCCCCCAGCCCCCCAGGTGCCCCCCACATCACCCCCAGGTGACCCCGGTGCCCCCAGGTGCCCCCCACATCACCCCCAGCCCCCCAGGTGACCCCACATGACCCCAGGTGCCCCCCACATCACCCCCAGCCCCCAGGTGACCCCAGGTGACCCCAGATCACCCCCAGCCCCCCAGGTGACCACAGGTGCCCCCCACATCACCCCCAGGCCCCCAGAAGACCCCAGGTGCCCCCCAGCCCCCCAGGTGCCCCCCACATCACCCCCAGCCCCCCAGGTGACCACAGGTGCCCCCCACATCACCCCCAGCCCCCCAGGTGACCCCCAGATCACCCCCAGGTGACCCCGGTGCCCCCAGATGACCCCCACATCACCCCCAGCCCCCCAGGTGACCCCACATGACCCCAGGTGCCCCCCACATCACCCCCAGCCCCCCAGGTGCCCCCAGGTGCCCCCGGCGCCCCCCCCGCCGCACCTGCGCGTTGACGGAGTGGAAGTTGCCGGCGTTGCGGTAGGCGGGCTCGTCGCGGGACGGCGCGCGCAGCGCCACGTGCATGGCGCCCACCAGCCCCAGCACCCCGGGGAACGCGCCGGCGGCGCCGGCGGCACCGGCAGCACCGCCACCGGCACCGGTGACGGCCGGGAAGGCGATGTGGCGAGCGGCGCGGCGCCGCGTCGCCTCCAGGAACTGCGCCAGGCAGTTGGACACGGCCGACTGGCTGATGCCGGCGGCGGCGCGAGTGGCCGCCTGGAAGGAACCGGAGGCCAGGAAGGCCAGCGCCGCCGTCACCTTGACGGCCACCGGCAGCGCGTGGCTGCGGCCCGTCAGGCTCTCCAGGTCGGCGCCCAGCTCGCGGCACAGCGCCGCGATGGCCGCCTTGTCCAGCCGGTAGCGCCGCAGCACCTGCTCCTCGCTCAGGTCCAGGAAGGAGCAGCGCGCGCGGTACACGCGGTGCTCCGGGTAGAAGCGGCGCCGGCGCGGGCGCTTGCGGCGCGGGGGGGGACGGGGACGCGGGGGGGACGCCGGGGACATCGGGGACATCGGGGACAACCCCTCCGGTCGCCGCTTCCGCCGCAGCGCGGTCCCGAACCCGCCGCAGCAGCAGCACCGGGGAGGACATGGAGGGGGCGGGGCTAAGGGAGGGGCGGGGCTAAGGGAGGGCGGGTTAAGGGCGGGGCTAAGACCACACACAAATCAGTGATGTGCGGGGAGAGGTCTAAGGGAGGGGCGGGGCTAAGGGAGGGGTGTGGCTAATGGAGGGGAGGGGCTAAGGGAGAGGAGGGGCTAAGGGAAGGGCGGGGTTAAGGGCAGGGCTAAGACCGCACACAAATCAGTGATTGGGGGCGGGGCAAAGGGAGGGGTGTGGTGAAGGGAGGGGTGTGGCTAAGGGAGGGGAGGGGCTAAGGGAAGGGCGGGGATAAGGGCGGGGCTAAGACCGCACACAAATCAGTGATGTGCGGAGGGGGCGGGGCGAAGGGAGGGCGGGACTAAGGACGGGAGGGCGGGGCTAAGGACAGGAGGGCGGTGCTAAGGCCGCACACAGAACAGTGCTGTGCTGGGAGGGGCGGGGCTAAGGGAGAGGAGGGGCTAAAGGAGAGGTGGGGTTTAAGGATGGGGGCGTGGCTAAGGATGGGGGCGTGGCTAATGGCAGGAGGGCGTGGCTAAGGACGGGAGGGCGGTGCTAAGGCCGCACACAGAGCAGTGCTGTGCAGGGAGGGGCGGGGCTAAGGATGGGAGGGCGGGGCTAAGGACGGGAGGGCGGGGCTAAGACCACCCACATAGCAGTGATGTGTGGGAGGGGCGGGGCTAAGGGATAGGCGGGGCTAAGGACGGGAGGGCGGGGCTAAGGGCCTCCTGGAGGGGCGGGGCTAAGGCCGCACACAGAACAGTGATGTGCAGGGATGGGCGGGGCTCCAGGAAAGAGGGGCGGGGCCGTAGGGGGAGTGGGCGTGGCTCCAGAGGAGGGCGGGTCCCCAGCAGAAATGGGGCGCGGTTCTAGGTGAGTGGGCGTGGCCCTGCGGGAGAGGGGCGGGGCTCAAGCGGAGGGGGCGGAGCTTCGCGCCGCGAAGGGGCGGGGCCACGCTCTGTTGCCGTCGGTCCCGGTGGGCGCGGGGGATCCCGTGAAGCCCGCGGGTGCCGGTGCCGGCAGGGGCGGCCCGTCCGCTCTGTCCCCGTCCCGGAGGTCGGTCCCGGTGCCCTCGGTCCCGCTCTCGGTCCCGCTCTCGGTCCCGCTCCCGCTCGGTCCCGCTCCGGCCGCCGCTGCGACCCCGCCGGCTCCGCCAGGCCACGCCCCCTCCTCCCACCCCGATTGGCCGCCGGCGCCGTCACGTGCGCACAGGCTCCCACCTCGACCCGCGATTGGCCGGCGGCCGCGCGGGCGCGCTCAGGCGGTGACGTCGGAGGCAGCCCCCCCCCCCCCCCCCCCCCATCCCGACCCGCCGCACCAATCGCCTCCCGCCGTCTCGCCGCTCTCCGCCAATCGGCGCGCGCGGTGGGCGGGGCGCCGCGCGCCGTGGGCGCCGCGGGGGGGCGGAGCCGCGGCTGCCGCCATTTCGTCGCCGTCACCGTCCCGGCCGGAGGGAGCGCGGGCGCCGCGGTGAGAGACGGGCCCGGCGGGGCCCAGCGGGACCCAGCGGGACGGGGGGCGGCGGGGCTGGGCCTGGGGGGGGCTCCGCGGGCGGGCCGGGCGGCCTCAGGGGCCTCCGTGGGCTGGGGGGGCTCCGGGCCTGAGGGGGCTCCATGGGCCTGAGGGGGCTCCATGGGCCTGAGGGGGCTCCATGGGCCTGAGGGGGCTCCATGGGCTGAGGGGCT
Source organism: Streptopelia decaocto (assembly GCF_964273445.1). Lineage (NCBI taxonomy): Eukaryota > Metazoa > Chordata > Aves > Columbiformes > Columbidae > Streptopelia > Streptopelia decaocto. Next base: position 16,008 of record NW_028116345.1, read on the forward strand.
TCCATTGGCTGAGGGGCTTCCATGGGCCTGAGGGGGCTCCAGGGTCTCCATGGGCTGAGGGGGC
>NW_028116344.1:0-132300 GCF_964273445.1 Streptopelia decaocto
GAAATTCTTTTAAAGCTTTTAAAATTCTCTCTAGAATTTTCAAAATCCATGTCCACATGTTTACAATTTCACATAAAAAAATTGCTAAAATTCCAGTTGAAATTTTTTCAAAGTCCCTTAAAAATTTTCCAATTTTTGTCCCAATTCGTCCCATTCCCATTGAAACTTTTCAAATCCCTCTCAAAATTGTTGAAATTCTCTTGAAGCTTTTAAAATTCTCTCTAGAATTTTCAAAATCCATGGCCACATGTTTACAATTTCACATAAAAAAATGGCTAAAATTCCAGTTGAAATTTTTTCAAAGTCCCTTAAAAATTTTCCAATTTTTGTCCCAATTCTTCCCATTCCCATTGAAACTTTTCAAATCCCTCTCAAAATTGTTGAAATTCTCTTGAAGCTTTTAAAATTCTCTCTAGAATTTTCAAAATCCATGGCCACATGTTTACAATTTCACATATAAAAATTGCTAAAATTCCAGTTGAAATTTTTTCAAAGTCCCTTAAAAATTTTCCAATTTTTGTCCCAATTCTTCCCATTCCCATTGAAACTTTTCAAATCCCTCTCAAAATTGTAGAAATTCTGTTAAAGCTTTTAAATTCTCTCTAGAATTTTCAAAATCCATGTCCACATGTTTACAATTTCACGTAAAAAAATTGCTAAAATTCCAGTTGAAATTTTTTCAAAGTCTCTTAAAAGTTTTCCAATTTTTGTCCCAATTCTTCCCATTCCCATTGAAACTTTTCAAATCCCTCTCAAAATTGTTGAAATTCTCTTGAAGCTTTTAAAATTCTCTCTAGAATTTTCAAAATCCATGGCCACATGTTTACAATTTCACGTCATAAAATGGCTAAAATTCCAGTTGAAATTTTTTCAAAGTCCCTTAAAAATTTTCCAATTTTTGTCCCAATTCTTCCCATTCCCATTGAAACTTTTCAAATCCCTCTCAAAATTGTTGAAATTCTGTTGAAGCTTTTAAAATTCTCTCTAGAATTTTCAAAATCCATGTCCACATGTTTACAATTTCACGTCAAAATTGCTAAAATTCCAGTTGAAATTTTTTCAAAGTCCCTTAAAAATTTTCCCATTTTTGTCCCAATTCTTCCCATTCCCATTGAAACTTTTCAAATCCCTCTCAAAATTGTTGAAATTCTCTTGAAGCTTTTAAAATTCTCTCTAGAATTTTCAAAATCCATGTCCACATACTTACAATTTCACGTCAAAAAATGGCTAAAATTCCAGTTGAAATTTTTTCAAAGTCCCTTAAAAATTTTCCAATTTTTGTCCCAATTCTTCCCATTCCCATTGAAACTTTTCAAATCCCTCTCAAAATTGTTGAAATTCTCTTGAAGCTTTTAAAATTCTCTCTAGAATTTTCAAAATCCATGTCCACATGCTTACAATTTCACATAAAAAATTGCTAAAATTCCAGTTGAAATTTTTTCAAAGTCCCTTAAAAATTTTCCAATTTTTGTCCCAATTCTTCCCATTCCCATTGAAACTTTTCAAATCCCTCTCAAAATTGTTGAAATTCTGTTAAAGCTTTTAAAATTCTCTCTAGAATTTTCAAAATCCATGTCCACATGTTTACAATTTCACATAAAAAAATTGCTAAAATTCCAGTTGAAATTTTTTCAAAGTCCCTTAAAAATTTTCCAATTTTTGTCCCAATTCTTCCCATTCCCATTGAAACTTTTCAAATCCCTCTCAAAATTGTTGAAATTCTGTTGAAGCTTTTAAAATTCTCTCTAGAATTTTCAAAATCCATGTCCACATGTTTACAATTTCACGTCATAAAATGGCTAAAATTCCAGTTGAAATTTTTTCAAAGTCCCTTAAAAATTTTCCAATTTTTTCCCAATTCTTCCCATTCCCATTGAAACTTTTCAAATCCCTCTCAAAATTGTTGAAATTCTCTTGAAGCTTTTAAAATTCTCTCTAGAATTTTCAAAATCCATGGCCACATGTTTACAATTTCACATAAAAAAAATGGCTAAAATTCCAGTTGAAATTTTTTCAAAGTCCCTTAAAAATTTTCCAATTTTTGTCCCAATTCTTCCCATTCCCATTGAAACTTTTCAAATCCCTCTCAAAATTGTTGAAATTCTCTTGAAGCTTTTAAAATTCTCTCTAGAATTTTCAAAATCCATGTCCACATGTTTACAATTTCACATAAAAAAATTGCTAAAATTCCAGTTGAAATTTTTTCAAAGTCCCTTAAAAATTTTCCAATTTTTGTCCCAATTCTTCCCATTCCCATTGAAACTTTTCAAATCCCTCTCAAAATTGTTGAAATTCTCTTGAAGCTTTTAAAATTCTCTCTAGAATTTTCAAAATCCATGGCCACATGTTTACAATTTCACATAAAAAAATTGCTAAAATTCCAGTTGAAATTTTTTCAAAGTCCCTTAAAAATTTTCCCATTTTTGTCCCAATTCTTCCCATTCCCATTGAAACTTTTCAAATCCCTCTCAAAATTGTTGAAATTCTCTTGAAGCTTTTAAAATTCTCTCTAGAATTTTCAAAATCCATGTCCACATGTTTACAATTTCACGTCAAAAAATGGCTAAAATTCCAGTTGAAATTTTTCAAAGTCCCTTAAAATTTTCCAATTTTTGTCCCAATTCTTCCCATTCCCATTGAAACTTTTCAAATCCCTCTCAAAATTGTTGAAATTCTCTTGAAGCTTTTAAAATTCTCTCTAGAATTTTCAAAATCCATGTCCACATGTTTACAATTTCACATAAAAAAATGGCTAAAATTCCAGTTGAAATTTTTTCAAAGTCCCTTAAAAATTTTCCCATTTTTGTCCCAATTCTTCCCATTCCCATTGAAACTTTTCAAATCCCTCTCAAAATTGTTGAAATTCTCTTGAAGCTTTTAAAATTCTCTCTAGAATTTTCAAAATCCATGGCCACATGTTTACAATTTCACATAAAAAAATTGCTAAAATTCCAGTTGAAATTTTTTCAAAGTCCCTTAAAAATTTTCCCATTTTTGTCCCAATTCTTCCCATTCCCATTGAAACTTTTCAAATCCCTCTCAAAATTGTTGAAATTCTCTTGAAGCTTTTAAAATTCTCTCTAGAATTTTCAAAATCCATGGCCACATGTTTACAATTTCACGTCAAAAAATGGCTAAAATTCCAGTTGAAATTTTTTCAAAGTCCCTTAAAAATTTTCCAATTTTTGTCCCAATTCTTCCCATTCCCATTGAAACTTTTCAAATCCCTCTCAAAATTGTTGAAATTCTCTTGAAGCTTTTAAAATTCTCTCTAGAATTTTCAAAATCCATGGCCACATGTTTACAATTTCACATCAAAAAATGGCTAAAATTCCAGTTGAAATTTTTTCAAAGTCCCTTAAAAATTTTCCCATTTTTGTCCCAATTCTTCCCATTCCCATTGAAACTTTTCAAATCCCTCTCAAAATTGTTGAAATTCTCTTGAAGCTTTAAAAATTCTCTCTAGAATTTTCAAAATCCATGTCCACATGTTTACAATTTCACGTCAAAATTGCTAAAATTCCAGTTGAAATTTTTTCAAAGTCCCTTAAAAATTTTCCCATTTTTGTCCCAATTCTTCCCATTCCCATTGAAACTTTTCAAATCCCTCTCAAAATTGTTGAAATTCTCTTGAAGCTTTTAAAATTCTCTCTAGAATTTTCAAAATCCATGTCCACATGCTTACAATTTCACGTCAAAAAATTGCTAAAATTCCAGTTGAAATTTTTTCAAAGTCCCTTAAAAATTTTCCAATTTTTGTCCCAATTCTTCCCATTCCCACTGAAACTTTTCAAATCCCTCTCAAAATTGTTGAAATTCTGTTGAAGCTTTTAAAATTCTCTCTAGAATTTTCAAAATCCATGTCCACATGCTTACAATTTCACATAAAAAATTGCTAAAATTCCAGTTGAAATTTTTTCAAAGTCCCTTAAAAATTTTCCCATTTTTGTCCCAATTCTTCCCATTCCCATTGAAACTTTTCAAATCCCTCTCAAAATTGTTGAAATTCTCTTGAAGCTTTTAAAATTCTCTCTAGAATTTTCAAAATCCATGTCCACATGTTTACAATTTCACATAAAAAAATTGCTAAAATTCCAGTTGAAATTTTTTCAAAGTCCCTTAAAAATTTTCCAATTTTTGTCCCAATTCTTCCCATTCCCATTGAAACTTTTCAAATCCCTCTCAAAATTGTTGAAATTCTGTTGAAGCTTTTAAAATTCTCTCTAGAATTTTCAAAATCCATGTCCACATGTTTACAATTTCACGTCATAAAATGGCTAAAATTCCAGTTGAAATTTTTTCAAAGTCCCTTAAAAATTTTCCAATTTTTGTCCCAATTCTTCCCATTCCCATTGAAACTTTTCAAATCCCTCTCCAAATTGTTGAAATTCTCTTGAAGCTTTTAAAATTCTCTCTAGAATTTTCAAAATCCATGGCCACATGTTTACAATTTCACATAAAAAAATGGCTAAAATTCCAGTTGAAATTTTTCAAAGTCCCTTAAAAATTTTCCAATTTTTGTCCCAATTCTTCCCATTCCCATTGAAACTTTTCAAATCCCTCTCAAAATTGTTGAAATTCTCTTGAAGCTTTTAAAATTCTCTCTAGAATTTTCAAAATCCATGGCCACATGTTTACAATTTCACATAAAAAAATTGCTAAAATTCCAGTTGAAATTTTTTCAAAGTCCCTTAAAAATTTTCCAATTTTTGTCCCAATTCTTCCCATTCCCATTGAAACTTTTCAAATCCCTCTCAAAATTGTTGAAATTCTCTTGAAGCTTTTAAAATTCTCTCTAGAATTTTCAAAATCCATGGCCACATGTTTACAATTTCACATCAAAAAATGGCTAAAATTCCAGTTGAAATTTTTTCAAAGTCCCTTAAAAATTTTCCAATTTTTGTCCCAATTCTTCCCATTCCCATTGAAACTTTTCAAATCCCTCTCAAAATTGTTGAAATCCTCTTGAAGCTTTTAAAATTCTCTCTAGAATTTTCAAAATCCATGTCCACATGTTTACAATTTCACATAAAAAAATGGCTAAAATTCCAGTTGAAATTTTTTCAAAGTCCCTTAAAATTTTCCCATTTTTGTCCCAATTCTTCCCATTCCCATTGAAACTTTTCAAATCCCTCTCAAAATTGTTGAAATTCTCTTGAAGCTTTTAAAATTCTCTCTAGAATTTTCAAAATCCATGGCCACATGTTTACAATTTCACGTCAAAAAATGGCTAAAATTCCAGTTGAAATTTTTTCAAAGTCCCTTCAAAATTTTCCAATTTTTGTCCCAATTCTTCCCATTCCCATTGAAACTTTTCAATCCCTCTCAAAATTGTTGAAATTCTCTTGAAGCTTTTAAAATTCTCTCTAGAATTTTCAAAATCCATGGCCACATGTTTACAATTTCACATAAAAAAATTGCTAAAATTCCAGTTGAAATTTTTTCAAAGTCCCTTAAAAATTTTCCAATTTTTGTCCCAATTCTTCCCATTCCCATTGAAACTTTTCAAACCCCTCTCAAAATTGTTGAAATTCTCTTGAAGCTTTTAAAATTCTCTCTAGAATTTTCAAAATCCATGTCCACATGTTTACAATTTCATGTCAAAAAATGGCTAAAATTCCAGTTGAAATTTTTTGAAAGTCCCTTCAAAATTTTCCAATTTTTGTCCCAATTCTTCCCATTCCCATTGAAACTTTTCAAATCCCTCTCAAAATTGTTGAAATTCTCTTGAAGCTTTAAAAATTCTCTCTAGAATTTTCAAAATCCATGTCCACATGTTTACAATTTCACGTAAAAAAATGGCTAAAATTCCAGTTGAAATTTTTCAAAGTCCCTTCAAAATTTTCCAATTTTTGTCCCAATTCTTCCCATTCCCATTGAAACTTTTCAAATCCCTCTCAAAAGTGTTGAAATTCTCTTGAAGCTTTTAAAATTCTCTCTAGAATTTTCAAAATCCATGGCCACATGTTTACAATTTCACGTAAAAAATGGCTAAAATTCCAGTTGAAATTTTTTCAAAGTCCCTTAAAAATTTCCAATTTTTGTCCCAATTCTTCCCATTCCCATGGAAACTTTTCAAATCCCTCTCAAAATTGTTGAAATTCTCTTGAAGCTTTTAAAATTCTCTCTAGAATTTTCAAAATCCATGGCCACATGTTTACAATTTCACATAAAAAAATGGCTAAAATTCCAGTTGAAATTTTTTCAAAGTCCCTTAAAAATTTTCCAATTTTTGTCCCAATTCTTCCCATTCCCATTGAAACTTTTCAAATCCCTCTCAAAATTGTTGAAATTCTCTTGAAGCTTTTAAAATTCTCTCTAGAATTTTCAAAATCCATGTCCACATGTTTACAATTTCACGTCAAAATTGCTAAAATTCCAGTTGAAATTTTTTCAAAGTCCCTTAAAAATTTTCCCATTTTTGTCCCAATTCTTCCCATTCCCATGGAAACTTTTCAAATCCCTCTCAAAATTGTTGAAATTCTCTTGAAGCTTTTAAAATTCTCTCTAGAATTTTCAAAATCCATGTCCACATGTTTACAATTTCACGTCAAAAAATGGCTAAAATTCCAGTTGAAATTTTTTCAAAGTCCCTTAAAATTTTCCAATTTTTGTCCCAATTCTTCCATTCCCATTGAAACTTTTCAAATCCCTCTCAAAATTGTTGAAATTCTGTTGAAGCTTTTAAAATTCTCTCTAGAATTTTCAAAATCCATGTCCACATGTTTACAATTTCACATAAAAAATGGCTAAAATTCCAGTTGAAATTTTTTCAAAGTCCCTTAAAAATTTTCCAATTTTTGTCCCAATTCTTCCCATTCCCATTGAAACTTTTCAAATCCCTCTCAAAATTGTTGAAATTCTGTTAAAGCTTTTAAAATTCTCTCTAGAATTTTCAAAATCCATGTCCACATGTTTACAATTTCACATAAAAAAATTGCTAAAATTCAGTTGAAATTTTTTCAAAGTCCCTTAAAAATTTTCCAATTTTTGTCCCAATTCTTCCCATTCCCATTGAAACTTTTCAAATCCCTCTCAAAATTGTTGAAATTCTCTTAAAGCTTTTAAAATTCTCTCTAGAATTTTCAAAATCCATGTCCACATGTTTACAATTTCACGTCAAAATTGCTAAAATTCCAGTTGAAATTTTTTCAAAGTCCCTTAAAAATTTTCCCATTTTTGTCCCAATTCTTCCCATTCCCATTGAAACTTTTCAAATCCCTCTCAAAATTGTTGAAATTCTCTTGAAGCTTTTAAAATTCTCTCTAGAATTTTCAAAATCCATGTCCACATCTTTACAATTTCACGTAAAAAAAATGCTAAAATTCCAGTTGAAATTTTTTCAAAGTCCCTTAAAAATTTTCCCATTTTTGTCCCAATTCTTCCCATTCCCATTGAAACTTTTCAAATCCCTCTCAAAATTGTTGAAATTCTCTTGAAGCTTTTAAAATTCTCTCTAGAATTTTCAAAATCCATGTCCACATGTTTACAATTTCACATAAAAAAATTGCTAAAATTCCAGCTGAAATTTTTTCAAAGTCCCTTAAAAATTTTCCCATTTTTGTCCCAATTCTTCCCATTCCCATTGAAACTTTTCAAATCCCTCTCAAAATTGTTGAAATTCTCTTGAAGCTTTTAAAATTCTCTCTAGAATTTTCAAAATCCATGTCCACATGTTTACAATTTCACGTCAAAATGGCTAAAATTCCAGTTGAAATTTTTTCAAAGTCCCTTAAAAATTTTCCCATTTTTGTCCCAATTCTTCCCATTCCCATTGAAACTTTTCAAATCCCTCTCAAAATTGTTGAAATTCTCTTGAAGCTTTTAAAATTCTCTCTAGAATTTTCAAAATCCATGTCCACATCTTTACAATTTCACGTCAAAAAATGGCTAAAATTCCAGTTGAAATTTTTTCAAAGTCCCTTCAAAATTTTCCAATTTTTGTCCCAATTCTTCCCATTCCCATTGAAACTTTTCAAATCCCTCTCAAAATTGTTGAAATTCTCTTGAAGCTTTTAAAATTCTCTCTAGAATTTTCAAAATCCATGGCCACATGTTTACAATTTCACATAAAAAAATTGCTAAAATTCCAGTTGAAATTTTTTCAAAGTCCCTTAAAACTTTTCCAATTTTTGTCCCAATTCTTCCCATTCCCATTGAAACTTTTCAAATCCCTCTCAAAATTGTTGAAATTCTCTTGAAGCTTTTAAAATTCTCTCTAGAATTTTCAAAATCCATGTCCACATGTTTACAATTTCACGTCAAAAAATTGCTAAAATTCCAGTTGAAATTTTTTCAAAGTCCCTGAAAAATTTTTCAATTTTTGTCCCAATTCTTCCCATTCCCATTGAAACTTTTCAAATCCCTCTCAAAATTGTTGAAATTCTCTTGAAGCTTTTAAAATTCTCTCTAGAATTTTCAAAATCCATGTCCACATGTTTACAATTTCACGTCAAAAAATGGCTAAAATTCCAGTTGAAATTTTTTCAAAGTCCCTTCAAAATTTTCCAATTTTTGTCCCAATTCTTCCCATTCCCATTGAAACTTTTCAAATCCCTCTCAAAATTGTTGAAATTCTCTTGAAGCTTTTAAAATTCTCTCTAGAATTTTCAAAATCCATGGCCACATGTTTACAATTTCACGTCAAAAAATTGCTAAAATTCCAGTTGAAATTTTTTCAAAGTCCCTTAAAAATTTTCCAATTTTTGTCCCAATTCTTCCCATTCCCATTGAAACTTTTCAAATCCCTCTCAAAAGTGTTGAAATTCTGTTGAAGCTTTTAAAATTCTCTCTAGAATTTTCAAAATCCATGGCCACATGTTTACAATTTCACGTCAAAAAATGGCTAAAATTCCAGTTGAAATTTTTTCAAAGTCCCTTAAAAATTTTCCAATTTTTGTCCCAATTTCTTCCCATTCCCATTGAAACTTTTCAAATCCCTCTCAAAAGTGTTGAAATTCTCTTGAAGCTTTTAAAATTCTCTCTAGAATTTTCAAAATCCATGGCCACATGTTTACAATTTCACGTCAAAAAAATGCTAAAATTCCAGTTGAAATTTTTTCAAAGTCCCTTAAAAATTTTCCAATTTTTGTCCCAATTTGTCCCATTCCCATTGAAACTTTTCAAATCCCTCTCAAAATTGTAGAAATTCTCTTGAAGCTTTTAAAATTCTCTCTAGAATTTTCAAAATCCATGCCCACATGTTTACAATTTCACGTCAAAAAATGGCTAAAATTCCAGTTGAAATTTTTTCAAAGTCCCTTAAAAATTTTCCAATTTTTGTCCCAATTCTTCCCATTCCCATTGAAACTTTTCAAATCCCTCTCAAAATTGTTGAAATTCTCTTGAAGCTTTTAAAATTCTCTCTAGAATTTTCAAAATCCATGGCCACATGTTTACAATTTCACGTCAAAAATGGCTAAAATTCCAGTTGAAATTTTTTCAAAGTCCCTTAAAAATTTTCCAATTTTTGTCCCAATTCTTCCCATTCCCATTGAAACTTTTCAAATCCCTCTCAAAATTGTTGAAATTCTCTTGAAGCTTTAAAAATTCTCTCTAGAATTTTCAAAATCCATGTCCACATGTTTACAATTTCACGTCAAAAATGGCTAACATTCCAGTTGAAATTTTTTCAAAGTCCCTTAAAAATTTTCCAATTTTTGTCCCAATTCTTCCCATTCCCATTGAAACTTTTCAAATCCCTCTCAAAATTGTTGAAATTCTCTTGAAGCTTTTAAAATTCTCTCTAGAATTTTAAAATCCATGTCCACATGTTTACAATTTCGCATAAAATAATTGCTAAAATTCCAGTTGAAATTTTTTCAAAGTCCCTTAAAAATTTTCCAATTTTTGTCCCAATTCTTCCCCTTCCCATTGAAACTTTTCAAATCCCTCTCAAAATTGTTGAAATTCTGTTGAAGCTTTTAAAAATCTCTCCAGAATTTTCAAAATCCATGTCCACATGTTTACAATTTCACGTCAAAAAATGGCTAAAATTCCAGTTGAAATTTTTTCAAAGTCCCTTAAAAATTTTCCCATTTTTGTCCCAATTCTTCCCATTCCCATTGAAACTTTTCAAATCCCTCTCAAAATTGTTGAAATTCTCTTGAAGCTTTTAAAATTCTCTCTAGAATTTTCAAAATCCATGTCCACATGTTTACAATTTCACATAAAAAAATGGCTAAAATTCCAGTTGAAATTTTTTCAAAGTCCCTTAAAAATTTTCCAATTTTTGTCCCAATTCTTCCCATTCCCATTGAAACTTTTCAAACCCCTCTCAAAATTGTTGAAATTCTCTTGAAGCTTTTAAAATTCTCTCTAGAATTTTCAAAATCCATGTCCACATGTTTACAATTTCATGTCAAAAAATGGCTAAAATTCCAGTTGAAATTTTTTGAAAGTCCCTTCAAAATTTTCCAATTTTTGTCCCAATTCTTCCCATTCCCATTGAAACTTTTCAAATCCCTCTCAAAATTGTTGAAATTCTCTTGAAGCTTTAAAAATTCTCTCTAGAATTTTCAAAATCCATGTCCACATGTTTACAATTTCACGTAAAAAAATGGCTAAAATTCCAGTTGAAATTTTTTCAAAGTCCCTTCAAAATTTTCCAATTTTTGTCCCAATTCTTCCCATTCCCATTGAAACTTTTCAAATCCCTCTCAAAGTGTTGAAATTCTCTTGAAGCTTTTAAAATTCTCTCTAGAATTTTCAAAATCCATGGCCACATGTTTACAATTTCACGTAAAAAAATGGCTAAAATTCCAGTTGAAATTTTTTCAAAGTCCCTTAAAAATTTTCCAATTTTTGTCCCAATTCTTCCCATTCCCATGGAAACTTTTCAAATCCCTCTCAAAATTGTTGAAATTCTCTTGAAGCTTTTAAAATTCTCTCTAGAATTTTCAAAATCCATGGCCACATGTTTACAATTTCACATAAAAAAATGGCTAAAATTCCAGTTGAAATTTTTTCAAAGTCCCTTAAAAATTTTCCAATTTTTGTCCCAATTCTTCCCATTCCCATTGAAACTTTTCAAATCCCTCTCCAAATTGTTGAAATTCTCTTGAAGCTTTTAAAATTCTCTCTAGAATTTTCAAAATCCATGTCCACATGTTTACAATTTCACGTCAAAATTGCTAAAATTCCAGTTGAAATTTTTTCAAAGTCCCTTAAAAATTTTCCCATTTTTGTCCCAATTCTTCCCATTCCCATGGAAACTTTTCAAATCCCTCTCAAAATTGTTGAAATTCTCTTGAAGCTTTTAAAATTCTCTCTAGAATTTTCAAAATCCATGGCCACATGTTTACAATTTCACGTCAAAAAATGGCTAAAATTCCAGTTGAAATTTTTTCAAAGTCCCTTAAAAATTTTCCAATTTTTGTCCCAATTCTTCCCATTCCCATTGAAACTTTTCAAATCCCTCTCAAAATTGTTGAAATTCTGTTGAAGCTTTTAAATTCTCTCTAGAATTTTCAAAATCCATGTCCACATGTTTACAATTTCACATAAAAAATGGCTAAAATTCCAGTTGAAATTTTTTCAAAGTCCCTTAAAAATTTTCCAATTTTTGTCCCAATTCTTCCCATTCCCATTGAAACTTTTCAAATCCCTCTCAAAATTGTTGAAATTCTGTTAAAGCTTTTAAAATTCTCTCTAGAATTTTCAAAATCCATGTCCACATGTTTACAATTTCACATAAAAAAATTGCTAAAATTCCAGTTGAAATTTTTTCAAAGTCCCTTAAAAATTTTCCAATTTTTGTCCCAATTCTTCCCATTCCCATTGAAACTTTTCAAATCCCTCTCAAAATTGTTGAAATTCTCTTAAAGCTTTTAAAATTCTCTCTAGAATTTTCAAAATCCATGTCCACATGTTTACAATTTCACGTCAAAATTGCTAAAATTCCAGTTGAAATTTTTTCAAAGTCCCTTAAAAATTTTCCCATTTTTGTCCCAATTCTTCCCATTCCCATTGAAACTTTTCAAATCCCTCTCAAAATTGTTGAAATTCTCTTGAAGCTTTTAAAATTCTCTCTAGAATTTTCAAAATCCATGTCCACATCTTTACAATTTCACGTAAAAAAAATGCTAAAATTCCAGTTGAAATTTTTTCAAAGTCCCTTAAAAATTTTCCCATTTTTGTCCCAATTCTTCCCATTCCCATTGAAACTTTTCAAATCCCTCTCAAAATTGTTGAAATTCTCTTGAAGCTTTTAAAATTCTCTCTAGAATTTTCAAAATCCATGTCCACATGTTTACAATTTCACATAAAAAAATTGCTAAAATTCCAGCTGAAATTTTTTCAAAGTCCCTTAAAAATTTTCCCATTTTTGTCCCAATTCTTCCCATTCCCATTGAAACTTTTCAAATCCCTCTCAAAATTGTTGAAATTCTCTTGAAGCTTTTAAAATTCTCTCTAGAATTTTCAAAATCCATGTCCACATGTTTACAATTTCACGTCAAAATGGCTAAAATTCCAGTTGAAATTTTTTTCAAAGTCCCTTAAAAATTTTCCCATTTTTGTCCCAATTCTTCCCATTCCCATTGAAACTTTTCAAATCCCTCTCAAAATTGTTGAAATTCTCTTGAAGCTTTTAAAATTCTCTCTAGAATTTTCAAAATCCATGTCCACATCTTTACAATTTCACGTCAAAAAATGGCTAAAATTCCAGTTGAAATTTTTTCAAAGTCCCTTCAAAATTTTCCAATTTTTGTCCCAATTCTTCCCATTCCCATTGAAACTTTTCAAATCCCTCTCAAAATTGTTGAAATTCTCTTGAAGCTTTTAAAATTCTCTCTAGAATTTTCAAAATCCATGGCCACATGTTTACAATTTCACATAAAAAAATTGCTAAAATTCCAGTTGAAATTTTTTCAAAGTCCCTTAAAACTTTTCCAATTTTTGTCCCAATTCTTCCCATTCCCATTGAAACTTTTCAAATCCCTCTCAAAATTGTTGAAATTCTCTTGAAGCTTTTAAAATTCTCTCTAGAATTTTCAAAATCCATGTCCACATGTTTACAATTTCACGTCAAAAAATTGCTAAAATTCCAGTTGAAATTTTTTCAAAGTCCCTGAAAAATTTTTCCAATTTTTGTCCCAATTCTTCCCATTCCCATTGAAACTTTTCAAATCCCTCTCAAAATTGTTGAAATTCTCTTGAAGCTTTTAAAATTCTCTCTAGAATTTTCAAAATCCATGTCCACATGTTTACAATTTCACGTCAAAAAATGGCTAAAATTCCAGTTGAAATTTTTTCAAAGTCCCTTCAAAATTTTCCAATTTTTGTCCCAATTCTTCCCATTCCCATTGAAACTTTTCAAATCCCTCTCAAAATTGTTGAAATTCTCTTGAAGCTTTTAAAATTCTCTCTAGAATTTTCAAAATCCATGGCCACATGTTTACAATTTCACGTCAAAAAATTGCTAAAATTCCAGTTGAAATTTTTTCAAAGTCCCTTAAAAATTTTCCAATTTTTGTCCCAATTCTTCCCATTCCCATTGAAACTTTTCAAATCCCTCTCAAAAGTGTTGAAATTCTGTTGAAGCTTTTAAAATTCTCTCTAGAATTTTCAAAATCCATGGCCACATGTTTACAATTTCACGTCAAAAAATGGCTAAAATTCAGTTGAAATTTTTTCAAAGTCCCTTAAAAATTTTCCAATTTTTGTCCCAATTCTTCCCATTCCCATTGAACTTTTCAAATCCCTCTCAAAAGTGTTGAAATTCTCTTGAAGCTTTTAAAATTCTCTCTAGAATTTTCAAAATCCATGGCCACATGTTTACAATTTCACGTCAAAAAAATGCTAAAATTCCAGTTGAAATTTTTTCAAAGTCCCTTAAAAATTTTCCAATTTTTGTCCCAATTTGTCCCATTCCCATTGAAACTTTTCAAATCCCTCTCAAAATTGTAGAAATTCTCTTGAAGCTTTTAAAATTCTCTCTAGAATTTTCAAAATCCATGCCCACATGTTTACAATTTCACGTCAAAAAATGGCTAAAATTCCAGTTGAAATTTTTTCAAAGTCCCTTAAAAATTTTCCAATTTTTGTCCCAATTCTTCCCCATTCCCATTGAAACTTTTCAAATCCCTCTCAAAATTGTTGAAATTCTCTTGAAGCTTTTAAAATTCTCTCTAGAATTTTCAAAATCCATGGCCACATGTTTACAATTTCACGTAAAAAAATGGCTAAAATTCCAGTTGAAATTTTTTCAAAGTCCCTTAAAAATTTTCCAATTTTTGTCCCAATTCTTCCCATTCCCATTGAAACTTTTCAAATCCCTCTCAAAATTGTTGAAATTCTCTTGAAGCTTTAAAAATTCTCTCTAGAATTTTCAAAATCCATGTCCACATGTTTACAATTTCACGTCAAAAAATGGCTAACATTCCAGTTGAAATTTTTTCAAAGTCTCTTAAAAATTTCCAATTTTTGTCCCAATTCTTCCCATTCCCATTGAAACTTTTCAAATCCCTCTCAAAATTGTTGAAATTCTCTTGAAGCTTTTAAAATTCTCTCTAGAATTTTAAAATCCATGTCCACATGTTTACAATTTCGCATAAAATAATTGCTAAAATTCCAGTTGAAATTTTTTCAAAGTCCCTTAAAAATTTTCCAATTTTTGTCCCAATTCTTCCCCTTCCCATTGAAACTTTTCAAATCCCTCTCAAAATTGTTGAAATTCTGTTGAAGCTTTTAAAAATCTCTCCAGAATTTTCAAAATCCATGTCCACATGTTTACAATTTCACGTCAAAAATGGCTAAAATTCCAGTTGAAATTTTTTCAAAGTCCCTTAAAAATTTTCCCATTTTTGTCCCAATTCTTCCCATTCCCATTGAAACTTTTCAAATCCCTCTCAAAATTGTTGAAATTCTCTTGAAGCTTTTAAAATTCTCTCTAGAATTTTCAAAATCCATGTCCACATGTTTACAATTTCACGTAAAAAAATGGCTAAAATTCCAGTTGAAATTTTTTCAAAGTCCCTTAAAAATTTTCCAATTTTTGTCCCAATTCGTCCCATTCCCATTGAAACTTTTCAAATCCCTCTCAAAATTGTTGAAATTCTCTTGAAGCTTTTTAAAATTCTCTCTAGAATTTTCAAAATCCATGGCCACATGTTTACAATTTCACGTCAAAAAATGGCTAAAATTCCAGTTGAAATTTTTTCAAAGTCCCTTAAAAATTTTCCAATTTTTGTCCCAATTCTTCCCATTCCCATTGAAACTTTTCAAATCCCTCTCAAAATTGTTGAAATTCTCTTGAAGCTTTTAAAATTCTCTCTAGAATTTTAAAATCCATGTCCACATGTTTACAATTTCGCATAAAATAATTGCTAAAATTCCAGTTAAAATTTTTCAAAGTCCCTTAAAAATTTTCCCATTTTTGTCCCAATTCTTCCCATTCCCATTGAAACTTTTCAAATCCCTCTCAAAATTGTTGAAATTCTCTTGAAGCTTTTAAAATTCTCTCTAGAATTTTCAAAATCCATGGCCACATGTTTACAATTTCACGTCAAAAAATTGCTAAAATTCCAGTTGAAATTTTTTCAAAGTCCCTTAAAAATTTTCCCATTTTTGTCCCAATTCTTCCCATTCCCATTGAAACTTTTCAAATCCCTCTCAAAATTGTTGAAATTCTCTTGAAGCTTTTAAAATTCTCTCTAGAATTTTCAAAATCCATGGCCACATGTTTACAATTTCACGTCAAAAAATTGCTAAAATTCCAGTTGAAATTTTTTCAAAGTCCCTTAAAAATTTTCCAATTTTTGTCCCAATTCTTCCCATTCCCATTGAAACTTTTCAAATCCCTCTCAAAATTGTTGAAATTCTGTTGAAGCTTTTAAAATTCTCTCTAGAATTTTCAAAATCCATGTCCACATGTTTACAATTTCACGTCAAAAAATGGCTAAAATTCCAGTTGAAATTTTTCAAAGTCCCTTCAAAATTTTCCAATTTTTGTCCCAATTCTTCCCATTCCCATTGAAACTTTTCAAATCCCTCTCAAAATTGTTGAAATTCTCTTGAAGCTTTTAAAATTCTCTCTAGAATTTTCAAAATCCATGGCCACATGTTTACAATTTCACATAAAAAAATTGCTAAAATTCCAGTTGAAATTTTTTCAAAGTCCCTTAAAAATTTTCCAATTTTTGTCCCAATTCTTCCCATTCCCATTGAAACTTTTCAAATCCCTCTCAAAAGTGTTGAAATTCTCTTGAAGCTTTTAAAATTCTCTCTAGAATTTTCAAAATCCATGGCCACATGTTTACAATTTCACGTCAAAAAAATGCTAAAATTCCAGTTGAAATTTTTTCAAAGTCCCTTAAAAATTTTCCAATTTTTGTCCCAATTTGTCCCATTCCCATTGAAACTTTTCAAATCCCTCTCAAAATTGTAGAAATTCTCTTGAAGCTTTTAAAATTCTCTCTAGAATTTTCAAAATCCATGCCCACATGTTTACAATTTCACGTCAAAAAATGGCTAAAATTCCAGTTGAAATTTTTTCAAAGTCCCTTAAAAATTTTCCAATTTTTGTCCCAATTCTTCCCATTCCCATTGAAACTTTTCAAATCCCTCTCAAAATTGTTGAAATTCTCTTGAAGCTTTTAAAATTCTCTCTAGAATTTTCAAAATCCATGGCCACATGTTTACAATTTCACGTAAAAAAATGGCTAAAATTCCAGTTGAAATTTTTTCAAAGTCCCTTAAAAATTTTCCAATTTTTGTCCCAATTCTTCCCATTCCCATTGAAACTTTTCAAATCCCTCTCAAAATTGTTGAAATTCTCTTGAAGCTTTAAAAATTCTCTCTAGAATTTTCAAAATCCATGTCCACATGTTTACAATTTCACGTCAAAAAATGGCTAACATTCCAGTTGAAATTTTTTCAAAGTCCCTTAAAAATTTTCCAATTTTTGTCCCAATTCTTCCCATTCCCATTGAAACTTTTCAAATCCCTCTCAAAATTGTTGAAATTCTCTTGAAGCTTTTAAAATTCTCTCTAGAATTTTAAAATCCATGTCCACATGTTTACAATTTCGCATAAAATAATTGCTAAAATTCCAGTTGAAATTTTTTCAAAGTCCCTTAAAAATTTTCCAATTTTTGTCCCAATTCTTCCCCTTCCCATTGAAACTTTTCAAATCCCTCTCAAAATTGTTGAAATTCTGTTGAAGCTTTTAAAAATCTCTCCAGAATTTTCAAAATCCATGTCCACATGTTTACAATTTCACGTCAAAAAATGGCTAAAATTCCAGTTGAAATTTTTTCAAAGTCCCTTAA
This sequence comes from Streptopelia decaocto, assembly GCF_964273445.1. Taxonomy (NCBI): domain Eukaryota; kingdom Metazoa; phylum Chordata; class Aves; order Columbiformes; family Columbidae; genus Streptopelia; species Streptopelia decaocto. The sequence continues at coordinate 17,271 of NW_028116344.1, forward strand.
AAATTTTCCCATTTTTGTCCCAATTCTTCCCATTCCCATTGAAACTTTTCAAATCCCTCTCAAAATTGTTGAAATTCTCTTGAAGCTTTTAAAATTCTCTCTAGAATTTTCAAAATCCATGTCCACATGTTTACAATTTCACGTAAAAAAATGGCTAAAATTCCAGTTGAAATTTTTTCAAAGTCCCTTAAAAATTTTCCAATTTTTGTCCCAATTCGTCCCATTCCCATTGAAACTTTTCAAATCCCTCTCAAAATTGTTGAAATTCTCTTGAAGCTTTTAAAATTCTCTCTAGAATTTTCAAAATCCATGGCCACATGTTTACAATTTCACGTCAAAAAATGGCTAAAATTCCAGTTGAAATTTTTTCAAAGTCCCTTAAAAATTTTCCAATTTTTGTCCCAATTCTTCCCATTCCCATTGAAACTTTTCAAATCCCTCTCAAAATTGTTGAAATTCTCTTGAAGCTTTTAAAATTCTCTCTAGAATTTTAAAATCCATGTCCACATGTTTACAATTTCGCATAAAATAATTGCTAAAATTCCAGTTAAAATTTTTTCAAAGTCCCTTAAAAATTTTCCCATTTTTGTCCCAATTCTTCCCATTCCCATTGAAACTTTTCAAATCCCTCTCAAAATTGTTGAAATTCTCTTGAAGCTTTTAAAATTCTCTCTAGAATTTTCAAAATCCATGGCCACATGTTTACAATTTCACGTCAAAAAATTGCTAAAATTCCAGTTGAAATTTTTTCAAAGTCCCTTAAAAATTTTCCCATTTTTGTCCCAATTCTTCCCATTCCCATTGAAACTTTTCAAATCCCTCTCAAAATTGTTGAAATTCTCTTGAAGCTTTTAAAATTCTCTCTAGAATTTTCAAAATCCATGGCCACATGTTTACAATTTCACGTCAAAAAATTGCTAAAATTCCAGTTGAAATTTTTTCAAAGTCCCTTAAAAATTTTCCAATTTTTGTCCCAATTCTTCCCATTCCCATTGAAACTTTTCAAATCCCTCTCAAAATTGTTGAAATTCTGTTGAAGCTTTTAAAATTCTCTCTAGAATTTTCAAAATCCATGTCCACATGTTTACAATTTCACGTCAAAAAATGGCTAAAATTCCAGTTGAAATTTTTTCAAAGTCCCTTCAAAATTTTCCAATTTTTGTCCCAATTCTTCCCATTCCCATTGAAACTTTTCAAATCCCTCTCAAAATTGTTGAAATTCTCTTGAAGCTTTTAAAATTCTCTCTAGAATTTTCAAAATCCATGTCCACATGTTTACAATTTCACGTCAAAATTGCTAAAATTCCAGTTGAAATTTTTTCAAAGTCCCTTAAAAATTTTCCCATTTTTGTCCCAATTCTTCCCATTCCCATTGAAACTTTTCAAATCCCTCTCAAAATTGTTGAAATTCTCTTGAAGCTTTTAAAATTCTCTCTAGAATTTTCAAAATCCATGGCCACATGTTTACAATTTCACGTCAAAATTGCTAAAATTCCAGTTGAAATTTTTTCAAAGTCCCTTAAAAATTTTCCCATTTTTGTCCCAATTCTTCCCATTCCCATTGAAACTTTTCAAATCCCTCTCAAAATTGTTGAAATTCTCTTGAAGCTTTTAAAATTCTCTCTAGAATTTTCAAAATCCATGTCCACATCTTTACAATTTCACGTAAAAAAAATGCTAAAATTCCAGTTGAAATTTTTTCAAAGTCCCTTAAAAATTTTCCAATTTTTGTCCCAATTCTTCCCATTCCCATTGAAACTTTTCAAATCCCTCTCAAAATTGTTGAAATTCTCTTGAAGCTTTTAAAATTCTCTCTAGAATTTTCAAAATCCATGTCCACATGTTTACAATTTCACATAAAAAAATTGCTAAAATTCCAGTTGAAATTTTTTCAAAGTCCCTTAAAAATTTTCCAATTTTTGTCCCAATTCTTCCCATTCCCATTGAAACTTTTCAAATCCCTCTCAAAATTGTTGAAATTCTCTTGAAGCTTTTAAAATTCTCTCTAGAATTTTCAAAATCCATGTCCACATGTTTACAATTTCACGTCAAAATTGCTAAAATTCCAGTTGAAATTTTTTCAAAGTCCCTTAAAAATTTTCCCATTTTTGTCCCAATTCTTCCCATTCCCATTGAAACTTTTCAAATCCCTCTCAAAATTGTTGAAATTCTCTTGAAGCTTTTAAAATTCTCTCTAGAATTTTCAAAATCCATGTCCACATGTTTACAATTTCACGTCAAAAAATTGCTAAAATTCCAGTTGAAATTTTTTCAAAGTCCCTTAAAAATTTTCCAATTTTTGTCCCAATTCTTCCCATTCCCATTGAAACTTTTCAAATCCCTCTCAAAATTGTTGAAATTCTCTTGAAGCTTTTAAAATTCTCTCTAGAATTTTCAAAATCCATGTCCACATGTTTACAATTTCACATAAAAAAATGGCTAAAATTCCAGTTGAAATTTTTTCAAAGTCCCTTAAAAATTTTCCAATTTTTGTCCCAATTCTTCCCATTCCCATTGAAACTTTTCAAATCCCTCTCAAAATTGTTGAAATTCTCTTGAAGCTTTTAAAATTCTCTCTAGAATTTTCAAAATCCATGTCCACATGTTTACAATTTCACGTCAAAATTGCTAAAATTCCAGTTGAAATTTTTTCAAAGTCCCTTAAAAATTTTCCCATTTTTGTCCCAATTCTTCCCATTCCCATTGAAACTTTTCAAATCCCTCTCAAAATTGTTGAAATTCTCTTGAAGCTTTTAAAATTCTCTCTAGAATTTTCAAAATCCATGTCCACATCTTTACAATTTCACGTAAAAAAAATGCTAAAATTCCAGTTGAAATTTTTTCAAAGTCCCTTCAAAATTTTCCAATTTTTGTCCCAATTCTTCCCATTCCCATTGAAACTTTTCAAATCCCTCTCAAAATTGTTGAAATTCTCTTGAAGCTTTTAAAATTCTCTCTAGAATTTTCAAAATCCACTTCAACATGTTTACAATTTCACGTCAAAAAATTGCTAAAATTCCAGTTGAAATTTTTTCAAAGTCCCTTAAAACTTTTCCAATTTTTGTCCCAATTCTTCCCATTCCCATTGAAACTTTTCAAATCCCTCTCAAAATTGTTGAAATTCTGTTGAAGCTTTTAAAATTCTCTCTAGAATTTTCAAAATCCATGTCCACATGTTTACAATTTCACGTCAAAAAATTGCTAAAATTCCAGTTGAAATTTTTTCAAAGTCCCTGAAAAATTTTTCAATTTTTGTCCCAATTCTTCCCATTCCCATTGAAACTTTTCAAATCCCTCTCAAAATTGTTGAAATTCTCTTGAAGCTTTTAAAATTCTCTCTAGAATTTTCAAAATCCATGTCCACATGTTTACAATTTCACGTCAAAAAATGGCTAAAATTCCAGTTGAAATTTTTTCAAAGTCCCTTCAAAATTTTCCAATTTTTGTCCCAATTCTTCCCATTCCCATTGAAACTTTTCAAATCCCTCTCAAAATTGTTGAAATTCTGTTGAAGCTTTTAAAATTCTCTCTAGAATTTTCAAAATCCATGGCCACATGTTTACAATTTCACGTCAAAAAATTGCTAAAATTCCAGTTGAAATTTTTTCAAAGTCCCTTAAAAATTTCCAATTTTTGTCCCAATTCTTCCCATTCCCATTGAAACTTTTCAAATCCCTCTCAAAATTGTTGAAATTCTGTTGAAGCTTTTAAAATTCTCTCTAGAATTTTCAAAATCCATGGCCACATGTTTACAATTTCACGTCAAAAAATGGCTAAAATTCCAGTTGAAATTTTTTCAAAGTCCCTTAAAAATTTTCCAATTTTTGTCCCAATTCTTCCCATTCCCATTGAAACTTTTCAAATCCCTCTCAAAATTGTTGAAATTCTGTTGAAGCTTTTAAAAATCTCTCCAGAATTTTCAAAATCCATGGCCACATGTTTACAATTTCACGTCAAAAAATGGCTAAAATTCCAGTTGAAATTTTTTCAAAGTCCCTTAAAAATTTTCCCATTTTTGTCCCAATTCTTCCCATTCCCATTGAAACTTTTCAAATCCCTCTCAAAATTGTTGAAATTCTCTTGAAGCTTTTAAAATTCTCTCTAGAATTTTCAAAATCCATGTCCACATGTTTACAATTTCACGTAAAAAAATGGCTAAAATTCCAGTTGAAATTTTTTCAAAGTCCCTTAAAAATTTTCCAATTTTTGTCCCAATTCGTCCCATTCCCATTGAAACTTTTCAAATCCCTCTCAAAATTGTTGAAATTCTCTTGAAGCTTTTAAAATTCTCTCTAGAATTTTCAAAATCCATGTCCACATGTTTACAATTTCACGTCAAAAAATGGCTAAAATTCCAGTTGAAATTTTTTCAAAGTCCCTTCAAAATTTTCCAATTTTTGTCCCAATTCTTCCCATTCCCATTGAAACTTTTCAAATCCCTCTCAAAATTGTTGAAATTCTCTTGAAGCTTTTAAAATTCTCTCTAGAATTTTAAAATCCATGTCCACATGTTTACAATTTCGCATAAAATAATTGCTAAAATTCCAGTTGAAATTTTTTCAAAGTCCCTTCAAAATTTTCCCATTTTTGTCCCAATTCTTCCCATTCCCATTGAAACTTTTCAAATCCCTCTCAAAATTGTTGAAATTCTCTTGAAGCTTTTAAAATTCTCTCTAGAATTTTCAAAATCCATGGCCACATGTTTACAATTTCACGTCAAAAAATTGCTAAAATTCCAGTTGAAATTTTTTCAAAGTCCCTTAAAAATTTTCCCATTTTTGTCCCAATTCTTCCCATTCCCATTGAAACTTTTCAAATCCCTCTCAAAATTGTTGAAATTCTCTTGAAGCTTTTAAAATTCTCTCTAGAATTTTCAAAATCCATGTCCACATGTTTACAATTTCACGTCAAAAAATGGCTAAAATTCCAGTTGAAATTTTTTCAAAGTCCCTTAAAAATTTTCCAATTTTTGTCCCAATTCTTCCCATTCCCATTGAAACTTTTCAAATCCCTCTCAAAATTGTTGAAATTCTGTTGAAGCTTTTAAAATTCTCTCTAGAATTTTCAAAATCCATGGCCACATGTTTACAATTTCACGTCAAAAAATTGCTAAAATTCCAGTTGAAATTTTTTCAAAGTCCCTTAAAAATTTTCCAATTTTTGTCCCAATTCTTCCCATTCCCATTGAAACTTTTCAAATCCCTCTCAAAATTGTTGAAATTCTGTTGAAGCTTTTAAAATTCTCTCTAGAATTTTCAAAATCCATGTCCACATGTTTACAATTTCACGTCAAAAAATGGCTAAAATTCCAGTTGAAATTTTTTCAAAGTCCCTTAAAAATTTTCCAATTTTTGTCCCAATTCTTCCCATTCCCATTGAAACTTTTCAAATCCCTCTCAAAAGTGTTGAAATTCTCTTGAAGCTTTTAAAATTCTCTCTAGAATTTTCAAAATCCATGGCCACATGTTTACAATTTCACGTCAAAATTGCTAAAATTCCAGTTGAAATTTTTTCAAAGTCCCTTAAAAATTTTCCAATTTTTGTCCCAATTCTTCCCATTCCCATTGAAACTTTTCAAATCCCTCTCAAAATTGTTGAAATTCTCTTGAAGCTTTTAAAATTCTCTCTAGAATTTTCAAAATCCATGGCCACATGTTTACAATTTCACATAAAAAAATTGCTAAAATTCCAGTTGAAATTTTTTCAAAGTCCCTTAAAAATTTTCCAATTTTTGTCCCAATTCTTCCCATTCACATTGAAACTTTTCAAATCCCTCTCCAAATTGTTGAAATTCTCTTGAAGCTTTTAAAATTCTCTCTAGAATTTTCAAAATCCATGTCCACATGTTTACAATTTCACATAAAAAATTGCTAAAATTCCAGTTGAAATTTTTTCAAAGTCCCTTAAAAATTTTCCAATTTTTGTCCCAATTCTTCCCATTCCCATTGAAACTTTTCAAATCCCTCTCAAAATTGTTGAAATTCTGTTAAAGCTTTTAAAATTCTCTCTAGAATTTTCAAAATCCATGTCCACATGTTTACAATTTCACATAAAAAAATTGCTAAAATTCCAGTTGAAATTTTTTCAAAGTCCCTTAAAAATTTTCCAATTTTTGTCCCAATTCTTCCCATTCCCATTGAAACTTTTCAAATCCCTCTCCAAATTGTTGAAATTCTCTTGAAGCTTTTAAAATTCTCTCTAGAATTTTCAAAATCCATGTCCACATGTTTACAATTTCACGTCAAAATTGCTAAAATTCCAGTTGAAATTTTTTCAAAGTCCCTTAAAAATTTTCCCATTTTTGTCCCAATTCTTCCCATTCCCATTGAAACTTTTCAAATCCCTCTCAAAATTGTTGAAATTCTCTTGAAGCTTTTAAAATTCTCTCTAGAATTTTCAAAATCCATGGCCACATGTTTACAATTTCACGTCAAAAAATTGCTAAAATTCCAGTTGAAATTTTTTCAAAGTCCCTTAAAAATTTTCCAATTTTTGTCCCAATTCTTCCCATTCCCATTGAAACTTTTCAAATCCCTCTCAAAATTGTTGAAATTCTGTTAAAGCTTTTAAAATTCTCTCTAGAATTTTCAAAATCCATGTCCACATGTTTACAATTTCACATAAAAAAATTGCTAAAATTCCAGTTGAAATTTTTTCAAGTCCCTTAAAAATTTTCCAATTTTTGTCCCAATTCTTCCCATTCCCATTGAAACTTTTCAAATCCCTCTCAAAATTGTTGAAATTCTCTTGAAGCTTTTAAAATTCTCTCTAGAATTTTCAAAATCCACTTCAACATGTTTACAATTTCACGTCAAAAAATTGCTAAAATTCCAGTTGAAATTTTTTCAAAGTCCCTTAAAAATTTTCCCATTTTTGTCCCAATTCTTCCCATTCCCATTGAAACTTTTCAAATCCCTCTCAAAATTGTTGAAATTCTGTTGAAGCTTTTAAAATTCTCTCTAGAATTTTCAAAATCCATGTCCACATCTTTACAATTTCACGTAAAAAAAATGCTAAAATTCCAGTTGAAATTTTTTCAAAGTCCCTTCAAAATGTTCCAATTTTTGTCCCAATTCTTCCCATTCCCATTGAAACTTTTCAAATCCCTCTCAAAATTGTTGAAATTCTCTTGAAGCTTTTAAAATTCTCTCTAGAATTTTCAAAATCCATGGCCACATGTTTACAATTTCACATAAAAAAATTGCTAAAATTCCAGTTGAAATTTTTTCAAAGTCCCTTAAAACTTTTCCAATTTTTGTCCCAATTCTTCCCATTCCCATTGAAACTTTTCAAATCCCTCTCAAAATTGTTGAAATTCTGTTGAAGCTTTTAAAATTCTCTCTAGAATTTTCAAAATCCATGTCCACATGTTTACAATTTCACGTCAAAAAATTGCTAAAATTCCAGTTGAAATTTTTTCAAAGTCCCTTAAAAATTTTCCAATTTTTGTCCCAATTCTTCCCATTCCCATTGAAACTTTTCAAATCCCTCTCAAAATTGTTGAAATTCTCTTGAAGCTTTTAAAATTCTCTCTAGAATTTTCAAAATCCATGTCCACATGTTTACAATTTCACGTCAAAAAATGGCTAAAATTCCAGTTGAAATTTTTTCAAAGTCCCTTAAAAATTTTCCAATTTTTGTCCCAATTCTTCCCATTCCCATTGAAACTTTTCAAATCCCTCTCAAAATTGTTGAAATTCTCTTGAAGCTTTTAAAATTCTCTCTAGAATTTTCAAAATCCATGGCCACATGTTTACAATTTCACGTTAAAAAATGGCTAAAATTCCAGTTGAAATTTTTTCAAAGTCCCTTAAAAATTTTCCAATTTTTGTCCCAATTCTTCCCATTCCCATTGAAACTTTTCAAATCCCTCTCAAAATTGTTGAAATTCTCTTGAAGCTTTTAAAATTCTCTCTAGAATTTTCAAAATCCATGGCCACATGTTTACAATTTCACGTCAAAAAATGGCTAAAATTCCAGTTGAAATTTTTTCAAAGTCCCTTAAAAATTTTCCAATTTTTGTCCCAATTCTTCCCATTCCCATTGAAACTTTTCAAATCCCTCTCAAAATTGTTGAAATTCTCTTGAAGCTTTTAAAATTCTCTCTAGAATTTTCAAAATCCATGGCCACATGTTTACAATTTCACGTCAAAAAAATGCTAAAATTCCAGTTGAAATTTTTTCAAAGTCCCTTAAAAATTTTCCCATTTTTGTCCCAATTCTTCCCATTCCCATTGAAACTTTTCAAATCCCTCTCAAAATTGTTGAAATTCTGTTGAAGCTTTTAAAAATCTCTCCAGAATTTTCAAAATCCATGTCCACATGTTTACAATTTCACGTCAAAAAATGGCTAAAATTCCAGTTGAAATTTTTTCAAAGTCCCTTAAAAATTTTCCAATTTTTGTCCCAATTCTTCCCATTCCCATTGAAACTTTTCAAATCCCTCTCAAAATTGTTGAAATTCTCTTGAAGCTTTTAAAATTCTCTCTAGAATTTTCAAAATCCATGTCCACATGTTTACAATTTCACGTCAAAATTGCTAAAATTCCAGTTGAAATTTTTTCAAAGTCCCTTAAAAATTTTCCCATTTTTGTCCCAATTCTTCCCATTCCCATTGAAACTTTTCAAATCCCTCTCAAAATTGTTGAAATTCTCTTGAAGCTTTTAAAATTCTCTCTAGAATTTTCAAAATCCATGTCCACATGTTTACAATTTCACGTCAAAAAATGGCTAACATTCCAGTTGAAATTTTTTCAAAGTCCCTTAAAAATTTTCCAATTTTTGTCCCAATTCTTCCCATTCCCATTGAAACTTTTCAAATCCCTCTCAAAATTGTTGAAATTCTCTTGAAGCTTTTAAATTTCTCTCTAGAATTTTAAAATCCATGTCCACATGTTTACAATTTCGCATAAAATAATTGCTAAAATTCCAGTTGAAATTTTTTCAAAGTCCCTTAAAAATTTTCCGATTTTTGTCCCAATTCTTCCCATTCCCACTGAAACTTTTCAAATCCCTCTCAAAATTGTTGAAATTCTCTTGAAGCTTTTAAAATTCTCTCTAGAATTTTCAAAATCCATGTCCACATGTTTACAATTTCACGTCAAAAAATGGCTAACAGTCCAGTTGAAATTTTTTCAAAGTCCCTTAAAAATTTTCCAATTTTTGTCCCAATTCTTCCCATTCCCATTGAAACTTTTCAAATCCCTCTCAAAATTGTTGAAATTCTCTTGAAGCTTTTAAATTTCTCTCTAGAATTTTAAAAATCCATGTCCACATGTTTACAATTTCGCATAAAATAATTGCTAAAATTCCAGTTGAAATTTTTTCAAAGTCCCTTAAAAATTTTCCAATTTTTGTCCCAATTCTTCCCATTCCCATTGAAACTTTTCAAATCCCTCTCCAAATTGTTGAAATTCTCTTGAAGCTTTTAAAATTCTCTCTAGAATTTTCAAAATCCATGGCCACATGTTTACAATTTCACGTCAAAAAATTGCTAAAATTCCAGTTGAAATTTTTTCAAAGTCCCTGAAAAATTTTCCCATTTTTGTCCCAATTCTTCCCATTCCCATTGAAACTTTTCAAATCCCTCTCAAAATTGTTGAAATTCTCTTGAAGCTTTTAAAATTCTCTCTAGAATTTTCAAAATCCATGGCCACATGTTTACAATTTCACATAAAAAAATTGCTAAAATTCCAGTTGAAATTTTTTCAAAGTCCCTTAAAAATTTTCCAATTTTTGTCCCAATTCTTCCCATTCCCATTGAAACTTTTCAAATCCCTCTCCAAATTGTTGAAATTCTCTTGAAGCTTTTAAAATTCTCTCTAGAATTTTCAAAATCCATGTCCACATGTTTACAATTTCACATAAAAAATTGCTAAAATTCCAGTTGAAATTTTTTCAAAGTCCCTTAAAAATTTTCCAATTTTTGTCCCAATTCTTCCCATTCCCATTGAAACTTTTCAAATCCCTCTCAAAATTGTTGAAATTCTGTTAAAGCTTTTAAAATTCTCTCTAGAATTTTCAAAATCCATGTCCACATGTTTACAATTTCACATAAAAAAATTGCTAAAATTCCAGTTGAAATTTTTTCAAAGTCCCTTAAAAATTTTCCAATTTTTGTCCCAATTCTTCCCATTCCCATTGAAACTTTTCAAATCCCTCTCAAAATTGTTGAAATTCTCTTGAAGCTTTTAAAATTCTCTCTAGAATTTTCAAAATCCATGTCCACATGTTTACAATTTCACGTCAAAATTGCTAAAATTCCAGTTGAAATTTTTTCAAAGTCCCTTAAAAATTTTCCCATTTTTGTCCCAATTCTTCCCATTCCCATTGAAACTTTTCAAATCCCTCTCAAAATTGTTGAAATTCTCTTGAAGCTTTTAAAATTCTCTCTAGAATTTTCAAAATCCATGGCCACATGTTTACAATTTCACGTCAAAAAATTGCTAAAATTCCAGTTGAAATTTTTTCAAAGTCCCTTAAAAATTTTCCAATTTTTGTCCCAATTCTTCCCATTCCCATTGAAACTTTTCAAATCCCTCTCAAAATTGTTGAAATTCTCTTGAAGCTTTTAAAATTCTCTCTAGAATTTTCAAAATCCATGGCCACATGTTTACAATTTCACATAAAAAAATTGCTAAAATTCCAGTTGAAATTTTTTCAAGTCCCTTAAAAATTTTCCAATTTTTGTCCCAATTCTTCCCATTCCCATTGAAACTTTTCAAATCCCTCTCAAAATTGTTGAAATTCTCTTGAAGCTTTTAAAATTCTCTCTAGAATTTTCAAAATCCACTTCAACATGTTTACAATTTCACGTCAAAAAATTGCTAAAATTCCAGTTGAAATTTTTTCAAAGTCCCTTAAAAATTTTCCCATTTTTGTCCCAATTCTTCCCATTCCCATTGAAACTTTTCAAATCCCTCTCAAAATTGTTGAAATTCTGTTGAAGCTTTTAAAATTCTCTCTAGAATTTTCAAAATCCATGTCCACATCTTTACAATTTCACGTAAAAAAAATGCTAAAATTCCAGTTGAAATTTTTTCAAAGTCCCTTCAAAATTTTCCAATTTTTGTCCCAATTCTTCCCATTCCCATTGAAACTTTTCAAATCCCTCTCAAAATTGTTGAAATTCTCTTGAAGCTTTTAAAATTCTCTCTAGAATTTTCAAAATCCATGGCCACATGTTTACAATTTCACATAAAAAAATTGCTAAAATTCCAGTTGAAATTTTTTCAAAGTCCCTTAAAACTTTTCCAATTTTTGTCCCAATTCTTCCCATTCCCATTGAAACTTTTCAAATCCCTCTCAAAATTGTTGAAATTTTGTTGAAGCTTTTAAAATTCTCTCTAGAATTTTCAAAATCCATGTCCACATGTTTACAATTTCACGTCAAAAAATTGCTAAAATTCCAGTTGAAATTTTTTCAAAGTCCCTTAAAAATTTTCCAATTTTTGTCCCAATTCTTCCCATTCCCATTGAAACTTTTCAAATCCCTCTCAAAATTGTTGAAATTCTCTTGAAGCTTTTAAAATTCTCTCTAGAATTTTCAAAATCCATGTCCACATGTTTACAATTTCACGTCAAAAAATGGCTAAAATTCCAGTTGAAATTTTTTCAAAGTCCCTTAAAAATTTTCCAATTTTTGTCCCAATTCTTCCCATTCCCATTGAAACTTTTCAAATCCCTCTCAAAATTGTTGAAATTCTCTTGAAGCTTTTAAAATTCTCTCTAGAATTTTCAAAATCCATGGCCACATGTTTACAATTTCACGTCAAAAAATGGCTAAAATTCCAGTTGAAATTTTTTCAAAGTCCCTTAAAAATTTTCCAATTTTTGTCCCAATTCTTCCCATTCCCATTGAAACTTTTCAAATCCCTCTCAAAATTGTTGAAATTCTCTTGAAGCTTTTAAAATTCTCTCTAGAATTTTCAAAATCCATGTCCACATGTTTACAATTTCACGTAAAAAAATGGCTAAAATTCCAGTTGAAATTTTTTCAAAGTCCCTTAAAAATTTTCCAATTTTTGTCCCAATTCTTCCCATTCCCATTGAAACTTTTCAAATCCCTCTCAAAATTGTTGAAATTCTCTTGAAGCTTTTAAAATTCTCTCTAGAATTTTCAAAATCCATGGCCACATGTTTACAATTTCACGTCAAAAAAATGCTAAAATTCCAGTTGAAATTTTTTCAAAGTCCCTGAAAAATTTTCCAATTTTTGTCCCAATTCTTCCCATTCCCATTGAAACTTTTCAAATCCCTCTCAAAATTGTTGAAATTCTGTTGAAGCTTTTAAAAATCTCTCCAGAATTTTCAAAATCCATGTCCACATGTTTACAATTTCACGTCAAAAAATGGCTAAAATTCCAGTTGAAATTTTTTCAAAGTCCCTTAAAAATTTTCCAATTTTTGTCCCAATTCTTCCCATTCCCATTGAAACTTTTCAAATCCCTCTCAAAATTGTTGAAATTCTCTTGAAGCTTTTAAAATTCTCTCTAGAATTTTCAAAATCCATGGCCACATGTTTACAATTTCACGTCAAAAAATTGCTAAAATTCCAGTTGAAATTTTTTCAAAGTCCCTTCAAAATTTTCCAATTTTTGTCCCAATTCTTCCCATTCCCATTGAAACTTTTCAAATCCCTCTCAAAATTGTTGAAATTCTCTTGAAGCTTTTAAAATTCTCTCTAGAATTTTCAAAATCCATGCCCACATGTTTACAATTTCACGTCAAAAAATGGCTAACATTCCAGTTGAAATTTTTTCAAAGTCCCTTAAAAATTTTCCAATTTTTGTCCCAATTCTTCCCATTCCCATTGAAACTTTTCAAATCCCTCTCAAAATTGTTGAAATTCTCTTGAAGCTTTTAAATTTCTCTCTAGAATTTTAAAATCCATGTCCACATGTTTACAATTTCGCATAAAATAATTGCTAAAATTCCAGTTGAAATTTTTTCAAAGTCCCTTAAAAATTTTCCAATTTTTGTCCCAATTCTTCCCATTCCCATTGAAACTTTTCAAATCCCTCTCCAAATTGTTGAAATTCTCTTGAAGCTTTTAAAATTCTCTCTAGAATTTTCAAAATCCATGGCCACATGTTTACAATTTCACGTCAAAAAATTGCTAAAATTCCAGTTGAAATTTTTTCAAAGTCCCTTAAAAATTTTCCCATTTTTGTCCCAATTCTTCCCATTCCCATTGAAACTTTTCAAATCCCTCTCAAAATTGTTGAAATTCTCTTGAAGCTTTTAAAATTCTCTCTAGAATTTTCAAAATCCATGGCCACATGTTTACAATTTCACGTCAAAAAAATGCTAAAATTCCAGTTGAAATTTTTTCAAAGTCCCTTAAAAATTTTCCAATTTTTGTCCCAATTCTTCCCATTCCCATTGAAACTTTTCAAATCCCTCTCAAAATTGTTGAAATTCTGTTGAAGCTTTTAAAAATCTCTCCAGAATTTTCAAAATCCATGTCCACATGTTTACAATTTCACGTCAAAAAATGGCTAAAATTCCAGTTGAAATTTTTTCAAAGTCCCTTAAAAATTTTCCAATTTTTGTCCCAATTCTTCCCATTCCCATTGAAACTTTTCAAATCCCTCTCAAAATTGTAGAAATTCTCTTGAAGCTTTTAAAATTCTCTCTAGAATTTTCAAAATCCATGTCCACATGTTTACAATTTCACGTAAAAAAATGGCTAAAATTCCAGTTGAAATTTTTTCAAAGTCCCTTAAAAATTTTCCAATTTTTGTCCCAATTTGTCCCATTCCCATTGAAACTTTTCAAATCCCTCTCAAAATTGTAGAAATTCTCTTGAAGCTTTTAAAATTCTCTCTAGAATTTTCAAAATCCATGCCCACATGTTTACAATTTCACGTCAAAAAATGGCTAAAATTCCAGTTGAAATTTTTTCAAAGTCCCTTAAAAATTTTCCAATTTTTGTCCCAATTCTTCCCATTCCCATTGAAACTTTTCAAATCCCTCTCAAAATTGTTGAAATTCTCTTGAAGCTTTTAAAATTCTCTCTAGAATTTTAAAATCCATGTCCATATGTTTACAATTTCGCATAAAATAATTGCTAAAATTCCAGTTGAAATTTTTTCAAAGTCCCTTAAAAATTTTCCAATTTTTGTCCCAATTCTTCCCATTCCCATTGAAACTTTTCAAATCCCTCTCAAAATTGTTGAAATTCTCTTGAAGCTTTTAAAATTCTCTCTAGAATTTTCAAAATCCATGGCCACATGTTTACAATTTCACGTCAAAAAAATGCTAAAATTCCAGTTGAAATTTTTTCAAAGTCCCTGAAAAATTTTCCAATTTTTGTCCCAATTCTTCCCATTCCCATTGAAACTTTTCAAATCCCTCTCAAAATTGTTGAAATTCTGTTGAAGCTTTTAAAAATCTCTCCAGAATTTTCAAAATCCATGTCCACATGTTTACAATTTCACGTCAAAAAATGGCTAAAATTCCAGTTGAAATTTTTTCAAAGTCCCTTAAAAATTTTCCAATTTTTGTCCCAATTCTTCCCATTCCCATTGAAACTTTTCAAATCCCTCTCAAAATTGTTGAAATTCTCTTGAAGCTTTTAAAATTCTCTCTAGAATTTTCAAAATCCATGTCCACATGTTTACAATTTCACGTCAAAAAATGGCTAACATTCCAGTTGAAATTTTTTCAAAGTCCCTTAAAAATTTTCCAATTTTTGTCCCAATTCTTCCCATTCCCATTGAAACTTTTCAAATCCCTCTCAAAATTGTTGAAATTCTCTTGAAGCTTTTAAATTTCTCTCTAGAATTTTAAAATCCATGTCCACATGTTTACAATTTCGCATAAAATAATTGCTAAAATTCCAGTTGAAATTTTTTCAAAGTCCCTTAAAAATTTTCCAATTTTTGTCCCAATTCTTCCCATTCCCATTGAAACTTTTCAAATCCCTCTCCAAATTGTTGAAATTCTCTTGAAGCTTTTAAAATTCTCTCTAGAATTTTCAAAATCCATGGCCACATGTTTACAATTTCACGTCAAAAAATTGCTAAAATTCCAGTTGAAATTTTTTCAAAGTCCCTTAAAAATTTTCCCATTTTTGTCCCAATTCTTCCCATTCCCATTGAAACTTTTCAAATCCCTCTCAAAATTGTTGAAATTCTCTTGAAGCTTTTAAAATTCTCTCTAGAATTTTCAAAATCCATGGCCACATGTTTACAATTTCACGTCAAAAAAATGCTAAAATTCCAGTTGAAATTTTTTCAAAGTCCCTGAAAAATTTTCCAATTTTTGTCCCAATTCTTCCCATTCCCATTGAAACTTTTCAAATCCCTCTCAAAATTGTTGAAATTCTGTTGAAGCTTTTAAAAATCTCTCCAGAATTTTCAAAATCCATGTCCACATGTTTACAATTTCACGTCAAAAAATGGCTAAAATTCCAGTTGAAATTTTTTCAAAGTCCCTTAAAAATTTTCCAATTTTTGTCCCAATTCTTCCCATTCCCATTGAAACTTTTCAAATCCCTCTCAAAATTGTAGAAATTCTCTTGAAGCTTTTAAAATTCTCTCTAGAATTTTCAAAATCCATGTCCACATGTTTACAATTTCACGTCAAAAAATGGCTAAAATTCCAGTTGAAATTTTTTCAAAGTCCCTTAAAAATTTTCGAATTTTTGTCCCAATTTGTCCCATTCCCATTGAAACTTTTCAAATCCCTCTCAAAATTGTAGAAATTCTCTTGAAGCTTTTAAAATTCTCTCTAGAATTTTCAAAATCCATGCCCACATGTTTACAATTTCACGTCAAAAAATGGCTAAAATTCCAGTTGAAATTTTTTCAAAGTCCCTTAAAAATTTTCCAATTTTTGTCCCAATTCTTCCCATTCCCATTGAAACTTTTCAAATCCCTCTCAAAATTGTTGAAATTCTCTTGAAGCTTTTAAAATTCTCTCTAGAATTTTAAAATCCATGTCCACATGTTTACAATTTCACATAAAATAATTGCTAAAATTCCAGTTGAAATTTTTTCAAAGTCCCTTCAAAATTTTCCCATTTTTGTCCCAATTCTTCCCATTCCCATTGAAACTTTTCAAATCCCTCTCAAAATTGTTGAAATTCTCTTGAAGCTTTTAAAATTCTCTCTAGAATTTTCAAAATCCATGGCCACATGTTTACAATTTCACGTCAAAAAATTGCTAAAATTCCAGTTGAAATTTTTTCAAAGTCCCTTAAAAATTTTCCAATTTTTGTCCCAATTCTTCCCATTCCCATTGAAACTTTTCAAATCCCTCTCAAAATTGTTGAAATTCTGTTGAAGCTTTTAAAATTCTCTCTAGAATTTTCAAAATCCATGTCCACATGTTTACAATTTCACGTCAAAAAATTGCTAAAATTCCAGTTGAAATTTTTTCAAAGTCCCTTAAAAATTTTCGAATTTTTGTCCCAATTCTTCCCATTCCCATTGAAACTTTTCAAATCCCTCTCAAAATTGTTGAAATTCTGTTGAAGCTTTTAAAATTCTCTCTAGAATTTTCAAAATCCATGGCCACATGTTTACAATTTCACGTCAAAAAATTACTAAAATTCCAGTTGAAATTTTTTCAAAGTCCCTTAAAAATTTTCCCATTTTTGTCCCAATTCGTCCCATTCCCATTGAAACTTTTCAAATCCCTCTCAAAATTGTTGAAATTCTCTTGAAGCTTTTAAAATTCTCTCTAGAATTTTCAAAATCCATGTCCACATGTTTACAATTTCACGTCAAAAAATTGCTAAAATTCCAGTTGAAATTTTTTCAAAGTCCCTTAAAAATTTTCCCATTTTTGTCCCAATTCTTCCCATTCCCATTGAAACTTTTCAAATCCCTCTCAAAATTGTTGAAATTCTGTTGAAGCTTTTAGAATTCTCTCTAGAATTTTCAAAATCCATGTCCACATGTTTACAATTTCACGTCAAAAAATGGCTAAAATTCCAGTTGAAATTTTTTCAAAGTCCCTTAAAAATTTTCCAATTTTTGTCCCAATTCTTCCCATTCCCATTGAAACTTTTCAAATCCCTCTCAAAATTGTTGAAATTCTCTTGAAGCTTTTAAAATTCTCTCTAGAATTTTCAAAATCCATGGCCACATGTTTACAATTTCACGTCAAAAAATGGCTAAAATTCCAGTTGAAATTTTTTCAAAGTCCCTTAAAAATTTTCCAATTTTTGTCCCAATTCTTCCCATTCCCATTGAAACTTTTCAAATCCCTCTCAAAATTGTTGAAATTCTCTTGAAGCTTTTAAAATTCTCTCTAGAATTCTCAAAATCCATGGCCACATGTTTACAATTTCACGTCAAAAAATTGCTAAAATTCCAGTTGAAATTTTTTCAAAGTCCCTTAAAAATTTTCGAATTTTTGTCCCAATTCTTCCCATTCCCATTGAAACTTTGCAAATCCCTCTCAAAATTGTTGAAATTCTGTTGAAGCTTTTAAAATTCTCTCTAGAATTTTCAAAATCCATGGCCACATGTTTACAATTTCACGTCAAAAAATTGCTAAAATTCCAGTTGAAATTTTTTCAAAGTCCCTTAAAAATTTTCCAATTTTTGTCCCAATTCTTCCCATTCCCATTGAAACTTTTCAAATCCCTCTCAAAATTGTTGAAATTCTCTTGAAGCTTTTAAAATTCTCTCTAGAATTTTCAAAATCCATGGCCACATGTTTACAATTTCACATAAAAAAATTGCTAAAATTCCAGTTGAAATTTTTTCAAAGTCCCTGAAAAATTTTCCAATTTTTGTCCCAATTCTTCCCATTCCCATTGAAACTTTTCAAATCCCTCTCAAAATTGTTGAAATTCTCTTGAAGCTTTTAAAATTCTCTCTAGAATTTTCAAAATCCATGGCCACATGTTTACAATTTCACGTCAAAATGGCTAAAATTCCAGTTGAAATTTTTTCAAAGTCCCTTAAAAATTTTCCAATTTTTGTCCCAATTCTTCCCATTCCCATGGAAACTTTTCAAATCCCTCTCAAAATTGTTGAAATTCTCTTGAAGCTTTTAAAATTCTCTCTAGAATTTTCAAAATCCATGGCCACATGTTTACAATTTCACATAAAAAAATTGCTAAAATTCCAGTTGAAATTTTTTCAAAGTCCCTTAAAAATTTTCCAATTTTTGTCCCAATTCTTCCCATTCCCATTGAAACTTTTCAAATCCCTCTCCAAATTGTTGAAATTCTCTTGAAGCTTTTAAAATTCTCTCTAGAATTTTCAAAATCCATGTCCACATGTTTACAATTTCACATAAAAAATTGCTAAAATTCCAGTTGAAATTTTTTCAAAGTCCCTTAAAAATTTTCCAATTTTTGTCCCAATTCTTCCCATTCCCATTGAAACTTTTCAAATCCCTCTCAAAATTGTTGAAATTCTGTTAAAGCTTTTAAAATTCTCTCTAGAATTTTCAAAATCCATGTCCACATGTTTACAATTTCACGTCAAAAAATTGCTAAAATTCCAGTTGAAATTTTTTCAAAGTCCCTTAAAAATTTTCCAATTTTTGTCCCAATTCTTCCCATTCCCATTGAAACTTTTCAAATCCCTCTCAAAATTGTTGAAATTCTCTTGAAGCTTTTAAAATTCTCTCTAGAATTTTCAAAATCCATGTCCACATGTTTACAATTTCACGTCAAAATTGCTAAAATTCCAGTTGAAATTTTTTCAAAGTCCCTTAAAAATTTTCCCATTTTTGTCCCAATTCTTCCCATTCCCATTGAAACTTTTCAAATCCCTCTCAAAATTGTTGAAATTCTCTTGAAGCTTTTAAAATTCTCTCTAGAATTTTCAAAATCCATGGCCACATGTTTACAATTTCACGTCAAAAAATTGCTAAAATTCCAGTTGAAATTTTTTCAAAGTCCCTTAAAAATTTTCCAATTTTTGTCCCAATTCTTCCCATTCCCATTGAAACTTTTCAAATCCCTCTCAAAATTGTTGAAATTCTGTTAAAGCTTTTAAAATTCTCTCTAGAATTTTCAAAATCCATGTCCACATGTTTACAATTTCACATAAAAAAATTGCTAAAATTCCAGTTGAAATTTTTTCCAAGTCCCTTAAAAATTTTCCCATTTTTGTCCCAATTCTTCCCATTCCCATTGAAACTTTTCAAATCCCTCTCAAAATTGTTGAAATTCTCTTGAAGCTTTTAAAATTCTCTCTAGAATTTTCAAAATCCACTTCAACATGTTTACAATTTCACGTCAAAAAATTGCTAAAATTCCAGTTGAAATTTTTTCAAAGTCCCTTAAAAATTTTCCAATTTTTGTCCCAATTCTTCCCATTCCCATTGAAACTTTTCAAATCCCTCTCAAAATTGTTGAAATTCTCTTGAAGCTTTTAAAATTCTCTCTAGAATTTTCAAAATCCATGTCCACATGTTTACAATTTCACGTCAAAAAATGGCTAAAATTCCAGTTGAAATTTTTTCAAAGTCCCTTAAAAATTTTCCAATTTTTGTCCCAATTCTTCCCATTCCCATTGAAACTTTTCAAATCCCTCTCAAAATTGTTGAAATTCTCTTGAAGCTTTTAAAATTCTCTCTAGAATTTTCAAAATCCATGGCCACATGTTTACAATTTCACGTCAAAAAATGGCTAAAATTCCAGTTGAAATTTTTTCAAAGTCCCTTAAATATTTTCCAATTTTTGTCCCAATTCTTCCCATTCCCATTGAAGCTTTTCAAATCCCTCTCAAAATTGTTGAAATTCTCTTGAAGCTTTTAAAATTCTCTCTAGAATTTTCAAAATCCATGGCCACATGTTTACAATTTCACGTCAAAAAAATGCTAAAATTCCAGTTGAAATTTTTTCAAAGTCCCTGAAAAATTTTCCAATTTTTGTCCCAATTCTTCCCATTCCCATTGAAACTTTTCAAATCCCTCTCAAAATTGTTGAAATTCTGTTGAAGCTTTTAAAAATCTCTCCAGAATTTTCAAAATCCATGTCCACATGTTTACAATTTCACGTCAAAAAATGGCTAAAATTCCAGTTGAAATTTTTTCAAAGTCCCTTAAAAATTTTCCAATTTTTGTCCCAATTCTTCCCATTCCCATTGAAACTTTTCAAATCCCTCTCCAAATTGTTGAAATTCTCTTGAAGCTTTTAAAATTCTCTCTAGAATTTTCAAAATCCATGGCCACATGTTTACAATTTCACGTAAAAAATGGCTAAAATTCCAGTTGAAATTTTTTCAAAGTCCCTTAAAAATTTTCCAATTTTTGTCCCAATTCTTCCCATTCCCATTGAAACTTTTCAAATCCCTCTCCAAATTGTTGAAATTCTCTTGAAGCTTTTAAAATTCTCTCTAGAATTTTCAAAATCCATGTCCACATGTTTACAATTTCACGTCAAAAAATGGCTAACATTCCAGTTGAAATTTTTTCAAAGTCCCTTAAAAATTTTCCAATTTTTGTCCCAATTCTTCCCATTCCCATTGAAACTTTTCAAATCCCTCTCCAAATTGTTGAAATTCTCTTGAAGCTTTTAAAATTCTCTCTAGAATTTTCAAAATCCATGGCCACATGTTTACAATTTCACGTCAAAAAATTGCTAAAATTCCAGTTGAAATTTTTTCAAAGTCCCTTAAAAATTTTCCCATTTTTGTCCCAATTCTTCCCATTCCCATTGAAACTTTTCAAATCCCTCTCAAAATTGTTGAAATTCTCTTGAAGCTTTTAAAATTCTCTCTAGAATTTTCAAAATCCATGGCCACATCTTTACAATTTCACGTCAAAAAAATGCTAAAATTCCAGTTGAAATTTTTTCAAAGTCCCTGAAAAATTTTCCAATTTTTGTCCCAATTCTTCCCATTCCCATTGAAACTTTTCAAATCCCTCTCAAAATTGTAGAAATTCTCTTGAAGCTTTTAAAATTCTCTCTAGAATTTTCAAAATCCATGTCCACATGTTTACAATTTCACGTAAAAAAATGGCTAAAATTCCAGTTGAAATTTTTTCAAAGTCCCTTAAAAATTTTCCAATTTTTGTCCCAATTTGTCCCATTCCCATTGAAACTTTTCAAATCCCTCTCAAAATTGTAGAAATTCTCTTGAAGCTTTTAAAATTCTCTCTAGAATTTTCAAAATCCATGCCCACATGTTTACAATTTCACGTCAAAAAATGGCTAAAATTCCAGTTGAAATTTTTTCAAAGTCCCTTAAAAATTTTCCAATTTTTGTCCCAATTCTTCCCATTCCCATTGAAACTTTTCAAATCCCTCTCAAAATTGTTGAAATTCTCTTGAAGCTTTTAAAATTCTCTCTAGAATTTTAAAATCCATGTCCATATGTTTACAATTTCGCATAAAATAATTGCTAAAATTCCAGTTGAAATTTTTTCAAAGTCCCTTAAAAATTTTCCCATTTTTGTCCCAATTCTTCCCATTCCCATTGAAACTTTTCAAATCCCTCTCAAAATTGTTGAAATTCTCTTGAAGCTTTTAAAATTCTCTCTAGAATTTTCAAAATCCATGGCCACATGTTTACAATTTCACGTCAAAAAATTGCTAAAAATTCCAGTTGAAATTTTTTCAAAGTCCCTTAAAAATTTTCCCATTTTTGTCCCAATTCTTCCCATTCCCATTGAAACTTTTCAAATCCCTCTCAAAAGTGTTGAAATTCTCTTGAAGCTTTTAAAATTCTCTCTAGAATTTTCAAAATCCATGTCCACATGTTTACAATTTCACGTCAAAAAATGGCTAAAATTCCAGTTGAAATTTTTTCAAAGTCCCTTAAAAATTTTCGAATTTTTGTCCCAATTCTTCCCATTCCCATTGAAACTTTTCAAATCCCTCTCAAAATTGTTGAAATTCTGTTGAAGCTTTTAAAATTCTCTCTAGAATTTTCAAAATCCATGGCCACATGTTTACAATTTCACGTCAAAAAAATGCTAAAATTCCAGTTGAAATTTTTTCAAAGTCCCTTAAAAATTTTCCCATTTTTGTCCCAATTCTTCCCATTCCCATTGAAACTTTTCAAATCCCTCTCAAATTGTTGAAATTCTCTTGAAGCTTTTAAAATTCTCTCTAGAATTTTCAAAATCCATGTCCACATGTTTACAATTTCACGTCAAAAAATTGCTAAAATTCCAGTTGAAATTTTTCAAAGTCCCTTAAAAATTTTCCAATTTTTGTCCCAATTCTTCCCATTCCCATTGAAACTTTTCAAATCCCTCTCAAAATTGTTGAAATTCTGTTGAAGCTTTTAGAATTCTCTCTAGAATTTTCAAAATCCATGTCCACATGTTTACAATTTCACGTCAAAAAATGGCTAAAATTCCAGTTGAAATTTTTTCAAAGTCCCTTCAAAATTTTCCAATTTTTGTCCCAATTCTTCCCATTCCCATTGAAACTTTTCAAATCCCTCTCAAAATTGTTGAAATTCTCTTGAAGCTTTTAAAATTCTCTCTAGAAGTTTCAAAATCCATGTCCACATGTTTACAATTTCACGTCAAAAAATTGCTAAAATTCCAGTTGCAATTTTTTCAAAGTCCCTTAAAAATTTTCCAATTTTTGTCCCAATTCTTCCCATTCCCATTGAAACTTTTCAAATCCCTCTCAAAATTGTTGAAATTCTCTTGAAGCTTTTAAAATTCTCTCTAGAATTTTCAAAATCCATGGCCACATGTTTACAATTTCATGTCATAAAATGGCTAAAATTCCAGTTGAAATTTTTTCAAAGTCCCTTAAAAATTTTCCAATTTTTGTCCCAATTCTTCCCATTCCCATTGAAACTTTTCAAATCCCTCTCAAAATTGTTGAAATTCTCTTGAAGCTTTTAAAATTCTCTCTAGAATTTTCAAAATCCATGTCCACATGTTTACAATTTCACGTCAAAAAATTGCTAAAATTCCAGTTGAAATTTTTTCAAAGTCCCTTAAAAATTTTCCAATTTTTGTCCCAATTCTTCCCATTCCCATTGAAACTTTTCAAATCCCTCTCAAAATTGTTGAAATTCTCTTGAAGCTTTTAAAATTCTCTCTAGAATTTTCAAAATCCATGGCCACATGTTTACAATTTCACATTAAAAAATTGCTAAAATTCCAGTTGAAATTTTTTCAAAGTCCCTTCAAAATTTTCCCATTTTTGTCCCAATTCTTCCCATTCCCATTGAAACTTTTCAAATCCCTCTCAAAATTGTTGAAATTCTGTTGAAGCTTTTAAAATTCTCTCTAGAATTTTCAAAATCCATGGCCACATGTTTACAATTTCACGTCAAAAAATGGCTAAAATTCCAGTTGAAATTTTTTCAAAGTCCCTTCAAAATTTTCCAATTTTTGTCCCAATTCTTCCCATTCCCATTGAAACTTTTCAAATCCCTCTCAAAATTGTTGAAATTCTCTTGAAGCTTTTAAAATTCTCTCTAGAATTTTCAAAATCCATGTCCACATGTTTACAATTTCACGTCAAAAAATGGCTAAAATTCCAGTTGAAATTTTTTCAAAGTCCCTTAAAAATTTTCCAATTTTTGTCCCAATTCTTCCCATTCCCATTGAAACTTTTCAAATCCCTCTCAAAATTGTTGAAATTCTCTTGAAGCTTTTAAAATTCTCTCTAGAATTCTCAAAATCCATGGCCACATGTTTACAATTTCACGTCAAAAAATGGCTAAAATTCCAGTTGAAATTTTTTCAAAGTCCCTTAAAAATTTTCGAATTTTTGTCCCAATTCTTCCCATTCCCATTGAAACTTTTCAAATCCCTCTCAAAATTGTTGAAATTCTGTTGAAGCTTTTAAAATTCTCTCTAGAATTTTCAAAATCCATGGCCACATGTTTACAATTTCACATAAAAAAATTGCTAAAATTCCAGTTGAAATTTTTTCAAAGTCCCTTCAAAATTTCCCAATTTTTGTCCCAATTCTTCCCATTCCCATTGAAACTTTTCAAATCCCTCTCAAAATTGTTGAAATTCTGTTGAAGCTTTTAAAATTCTCTCTAGAATTTTCAAAATCCATGTCCACATCTTTACAATTTCACGTAAAAAAAATGCTAAAATTACAGTTGAAATTTTTTCAAAGTCCCTGAAAAATTTTCCAATTTTTGTCCCAATTCCTCCCATTCCCATTGAAACTTTTCAAATCCCTCTCAAAATTGTTGAAATTCTGTTGAAGCTTTTAAAATTCTCTCTAGAATTTTCAAAATCCATGTCCACATGTTTACAATTTCACATAAAAAAATGGCTAAAATTCCAGTTGAAATTTTTTCAAAGTCCCTTAAAAATTTTCCCATTTTTGTCCCAATTCTTCCCATTCCCATTGAAACTTTTCAAATCCCTCTCAAAATTGTTGAAATTCTCTTGAAGCTTTTAAAATTCTCTCTAGAATTTTCAAAATCCATGGCCACATGTTTACAATTTCACGTCAAAAAAATGCTAAAATTCCAGTTGAAATTTTTTCAAAGTCCCTGAAAAATTTTCCAATTTTTGTCCCAATTCTTCCCATTCCCATTGAAACTTTTCAAATCCCTCTCAAAATTGTTGAAATTCTGTTGAAGCTTTTAAAAATCTCTCCAGAATTTTCAAAATCCATGTCCACATGTTTACAATTTCACGTCAAAAAATGGCTAAAATTCCAGTTGAAATTTTTTCAAAGTCCCTTAAAAATTTTCCAATTTTTGTCCCAATTCTTCCCATTCCCATTGAAACTTTTCAAATCCCTCTCAAAATTGTAGAAATTCTCTTGAAGCTTTTAAAATTCTCTCTAGAATTTTCAAAATCCATGTCCACATGTTTACAATTTCACGTAAAAAAATGGCTAAAATTCCAGTTGAAATTTTTTCAAAGTCCCTTAAAAATTTTCCAATTTTTGTCCCAATTTGTCCCATTCCCATTGAAACTTTTCAAATCCCTCTCAAAATTGTAGAAATTCTCTTGAAGCTTTTAAAATTCTCTCTAGAATTTTCAAAATCCATGCCCACATGTTTACAATTTCACGTCAAAAAAATGGCTAAAATTCCAGTTGAAATTTTTTCGAAGTCCCTTAAAAATTTTCCAATTTTTGTCCCAATTCTTCCCATTCCCATTGAAACTTTTCAAATCCCTCTCAAAATTGTTGAAATTCTCTTGAAGCTTTTAAAATTCTCTCTAGAATTTTAAAATCCATGTCCATATGTTTACAATTTCGCATAAAATAATTGCTAAAATTCCAGTTGAAATTTTTTCAAAGTCCCTTAAAAATTTTCCCATTTTTGTCCCAATTCTTCCCATTCCCATTGAAACTTTTCAAATCCCTCTCAAAATTGTTGAAATTCTCTTGAAGCTTTTAAAATTCTCTCTAGAATTTTCAAAATCCATGGCCACATGTTTACAATTTCACGTCATAAAATGGCTAAAATTCCAGTTGAAATTTTTTCAAAGTCCCTTAAAAATTTTCCAATTTTTGTCCCAATTCTTCCCATTCCCATTGAAACTTTTCAAATCCCTCTCAAAATTGTAGAAATTCTCTTGAAGCTTTTAAAATTCTCTCTAGAATTTTCAAAATCCATGTCCACATGTTTACAATTTCACGTCAAAAAATGGCTAACATTCCAGTTGAAATTTTTTCAAAGTCCCTTAAAAATTTTCCAATTTTTGTCCCAATTCTTCCCATTCCCATTGAAACTTTTCAAATCCCTCTCAAAATTGTTGAAATTCTCTTGAAGCTTTTAAAATTCTCTCTAGAATTTTAAAATCCATGTCCACATGTTTACAATTTCGCATAAAATAATTGCTAAAATTCCAGTTGAAATTTTTTCAAAGTCCCTTAAAAATTTTCCCATTTTTGTCCCAATTCTTCCCATTCCCATTGAAACTTTTCAAATCCCTCTCAAAATTGTTGAAATTCTCTTGAAGCTTTTAAAATTCTCTCTAGAATTTTCAAAATCCACTTCAACATGTTTACAATTTCACGTAAAAAAATTGCTAAAATTCCAGTTGAAATTTTTTCAAAGTCCCTTAAAAATTTTCCAATTTTTGTCCCAATTCTTCCCATTCCCATTGAAACTTTTCAAATCCCTCTCAAAATTGTTGAAATTCTGTTGAAGCTTTTAAAATTCTCTCTAGAATTTTCAAAATCCATGGCCACATGTTTACAATTTCACATTAAAAAATTGCTAAAATTCCAGTTGAAATTTTTTCAAAGTCCCTTCAAAATTTTCCCATTTTTGTCCCAATTCTTCCCATTCCCATTGAAACTTTTCAAATCCCTCTCAAAATTGTTGAAATTCTGTTGAAGCTTTTAAAATTCTCTCTAGAATTTTCAAAATCCATGGCCACATGTTTACAATTTCACGTCAAAAAATGGCTAAAATTCCAGTTGAAATTTTTTCAAAGTCCCTTCAAAATTTTCCAATTTTTGTCCCAATTCTTCCCATTCCCATTGAAACTTTTCAAATCCCTCTCAAAATTGTTGAAATTCTGTTGAAGCTTTTAAAATTCTCTCTAGAATTTTCAAAATCCATGTCCACATGTTTACAATTTCACGTCAAAAAATGGCTAAAATTCCAGTTGAAATTTTTCAAAGTCCCTTCAAAATTTTCCAATTTTTGTCCCAATTCTTCCCATTCCCATTGAAACTTTTCAAATCCCTCTCAAAATTGTTGAAATTCTCTTGAAGCTTTTAAAATTCTCTCTAGAATTCTCAAAATCCATGGCCACATGTTTACAATTTCACGTCAAAAAATTGCTAAAATTCCAGTTGAAATTTTTTCAAAGTCCCTTAAAAATTTTCCAATTTTTGTCCCAATTCTTCCCATTCCCATTGAAACTTTTCAAATCCCTCTCAAAATTGTTGAA
Organism: Streptopelia decaocto; assembly: GCF_964273445.1. Taxonomy (NCBI): domain Eukaryota; kingdom Metazoa; phylum Chordata; class Aves; order Columbiformes; family Columbidae; genus Streptopelia; species Streptopelia decaocto. The sequence continues at coordinate 44,046 of NW_028116344.1, forward strand.
ATTCTCTTGAAGCTTTTAAAATTCTCTCTAGAATTTTCAAAATCCATGGCCACATGTTTACAATTTCACATAAAAAAATTGCTAAAATTCCAGTTGAAATTTTTTCAAAGTCCCTTCAAAATTTCCCAATTTTTGTCCCAATTCTTCCCATTCCCATTGAAACTTTTCAAATCCCTCTCAAAATTGTTGAAATTCTGTTGAAGCTTTTAAAATTCTCTCTAGAATTTTCAAAATCCATGTCCACATCTTTACAATTTCACGTAAAAAAAATGCTAAAATTACAGTTGAAATTTTTTCAAAGTCCCTGAAAAATTTTCCAATTTTTGTCCCAATTCCTCCCATTCCCATTGAAACTTTTCAAATCCCTCTCAAAATTGTTGAAATTCTGTTGAAGCTTTTAAAATTCTCTCTAGAATTTTCAAAATCCATGTCCACATGTTTACAATTTCACATAAAAAAATGGCTAAAATTCCAGTTGAAATTTTTTCAAAGTCCCTTAAAAATTTTCCAATTTTTGTCCCAATTCTTCCCATTCCCATTGAAACTTTTCAAATCCCTCTCAAAATTGTTGAAATTCTCTTGAAGCTTTTAAAATTCTCTCTAGAATTTTCAAAATCCATGGCCACATGTTTACAATTTCACGTCAAAAAAATGCTAAAATTCCAGTTGAAATTTTTTCAAAGTCCCTGAAAAATTTTCCAATTTTTGTCCCAATTCTTCCCATTCCCATTGAAACTTTTCAAATCCCTCTCAAAATTGTTGAAATTCTGTTGAAGCTTTTAAAAATCTCTCCAGAATTTTCAAAATCCATGTCCACATGTTTACAATTTCACGTCAAAAAATGGCTAAAATTCCAGTTGAAATTTTTTCAAAGTCCCTTCAAAATTTTCCAATTTTTGTCCCAATTCTTCCCATTCCCATTGAAACTTTTCAAATCCCTCTCAAAATTGTAGAAATTCTCTTGAAGCTTTTAAAATTCTCTCTAGAATTTTCAAAATCCATGGCCACATGTTTACAATTTCACGTCAAAAAATGGCTAAAATTCCAGTTGAAATTTTTTCAAAGTCCCTGAAAAATTTTCCAATTTTTGTCCCAATTCTTCCCATTCCCATTGAAACTTTTCAAATCCCTCTCAAAATTGTTGAAATTCTCTTGAAGCTTTTAAAATTCTCTCTAGAATTTTAAAATCCATGTCCATATGTTTACAATTTCGCATAAAATAATTGCTAAAATTCCAGTTGAAATTTTTTCAAAGTCCCTTAAAAATTTTCCAATTTTTGTCCCAATTCTTCCCATTCCCATTGAAACTTTTCAAATCCCTCTCCAAATTGTTGAAATTCTGTTGAAGCTTTTAAAATTCTCTCTAGAATTTTCAAAATCCATGGCCACATGTTTACAATTTCACGTCAAAAAATTGCTAAAATTCCAGTTGAAATTTTTTCAAAGTCCCTTAAAAATTTTCCCATTTTTGTCCCAATTCTTCCCATTCCCATTGAAACTTTTCAAATCCCTCTCAAAAGTGTTGAAATTCTCTTGAAGCTTTTAAAATTCTCTCTAGAATTTTCAAAATCCATGTCCACATGTTTACAATTTCACGTCAAAAAATGGCTAAAATTCCAGTTGAAATTTTTTCAAAGTCCCTTAAAAATTTTCGAATTTTTGTCCCAATTCTTCCCATTCCCATTGAAACTTTTCAAATCCCTCTCCAAATTGTTGAAATTCTCTTGAAGCTTTTAAAATTCTCTCTAGAATTTTCAAAATCCATGGCCACATGTTTACAATTTCACGTCAAAAAATTGCTAAAATTCCAGTTGAAATTTTTTCAAAGTCCCTTAAAAAATTTCCAATTTTTGTCCCAATTCTTCCCATTCCCATTGAAACTTTTCAAATCCCTCTCAAAATTGTTGAAATTCTCTTGAAGCTTTTAAAATTCTCTCTAGAATTTTCAAAATCCATGTCCACATGTTTACAATTTCACGTCAAAAAATTGCTAAAATTCCAGTTGAAATTTTTTCAAAGTCCCTTAAAAATTTTCCAATTTTTGTCCCAATTCTTCCCATTCCCATTGAAACTTTTCAAATCCCTCTCAAAATTGTTGAAATTCTGTTGAAGCTTTTAGAATTCTCTCTAGAATTTTCAAAATCCATGTCCACATGTTTACAATTTCACGTCAAAAAATGGCTAAAATTCCAGTTGAAATTTTTTCAAAGTCCCTTCAAAATTTTCCAATTTTTGTCCCAATTCTTCCCATTCCCATTGAAACTTTTCAAATCCCTCTCAAAATTGTTGAAATTCTCTTGAAGCTTTTAAAATTCTCTCTAGAATTTTCAAAATCCATGTCCACATGTTTACAATTTCACGTCAAAAAATGGCTAAAATTCCAGTTGAAATTTTTTCAAAGTCCCTTAAAAATTTTCCAATTTTTGTCCCAATTCTTCCCATTCCCATTGAAACTTTTCAAATCCCTCTCAAAATTGTTGAAATTCTCTTGAAGCTTTTAAAATTCTCTCTAGAATTTTCAAAATCCATGGCCACATGTTTACAATTTCACGTCATAAAATGGCTAAAATTCCAGTTGAAATTTTTTCAAAGTCCCTTAAAAATTTTCCAATTTTTGTCCCAATTCTTCCCATTCCCATTGAAACTTTTCAAATCCCTCTCAAAATTGTTGAAATTCTCTTGAAGCTTTTAAAATTCTCTCTAGAATTTTCAAAATCCATGGCCACATGTTTACAATTTCACGTCAAAAAATTGCTAAAATTCCAGTTGAAATTTTTTCAAAGTCCCTTAAAAAATTTCCAATTTTTGTCCCAATTCTTCCCATTCCCATTGAAACTTTTCAAATCCCTCTCAAAATTGTTGAAATTCTCTTGAAGCTTTTAAAATTCTCTCTAGAATTTTCAAAATCCATGTCCACATGTTTACAATTTCACGTCAAAAAATTGCTAAAATTCCAGTTGAAATTTTTTCAAAGTCCCTTAAAAATTTTCCAATTTTTGTCCCAATTCTTCCCATTCCCATTGAAACTTTTCAAATCCCTCTCAAAATTGTTGAAATTCTCTTGAAGCTTTTAAAATTCTCTCTAGAATTTTAAAATCCATGTCCACATGTTTACAATTTCGCATAAAATAATTGCTAAAATTCCAGTTGAAATTTTTTCAAAGTCCCTTAAAAATTTTCCCATTTTTGTCCCAATTCTTCCCATTCCCATTGAAACTTTTCAAATCCCTCTCCAAATTGTTGAAATTCTCTTGAAGCTTTTAAAATTCTCTCTAGAATTTTCAAAATCCACTTCAACATGTTTACAATTTCACGTCAAAAAATTGCTAAAATTCCAGTTGAAATTTTTTCAAAGTCCCTTAAAAAATTTCCAATTTTTGTCCCAATTCTTCCCATTCCCATTGAAACTTTTCAAATCCCTCTCAAAATTGTTGAAATTCTCTTGAAGCTTTTAAAATTCTCTCTAGAATTTTCAAAATCCATGTCCACATGTTTACAATTTCACGTCAAAAAATTGCTAAAATTCCAGTTGAAATTTTTTCAAAGTCCCTTAAAAATTTTCCAATTTTTGTCCCAATTCTTCCCATTCCCATTGAAACTTTTCAAATCCCTCTCAAAATTGTTGAAATTCTGTTGAAGCTTTTAGAATTCTCTCTAGAATTTTCAAAATCCATGTCCACATGTTTACAATTTCACGTCAAAAAATGGCTAAAATTCCAGTTGAAATTTTTTCAAAGTCCCTTCAAAATTTTCCAATTTTTGTCCCAATTCTTCCCATTCCCATTGAAACTTTTCAAATCCCTCTCAAAATTGTTGAAATTCTCTTGAAGCTTTTAAAATTCTCTCTAGAATTTTCAAAATCCATGGCCACATGTTTACAATTTCACGTCAAAAAATGGCTAAAATTCCAGTTGAAATTTTTTCAAAGTCCCTTAAAAATTTTCCAATTTTTGTCCCAATTCTTCCCATTCCCATTGAAACTTTTCAAATCCCTCTCAAAATTGTTGAAATTCTCTTGAAGCTTTTAAAATTCTCTCTAGAATTTTCAAAATCCATGGCCACATGTTTACAATTTCACGTCATAAAATGGCTAAAATTCCAGTTGAAATTTTTTCAAAGTCCCTTAAAAATTTTCCAATTTTTGTCCCAATTCTTCCCATTCCCATTGAAACTTTTCAAATCCCTCTCAAAATTGTTGAAATTCTCTTGAAGCTTTTAAAATTCTCTCTAGAATTTTCAAAATCCATGGCCACATGTTTACAATTTCACGTCAAAAAATTGCTAAAATTCCAGTTGAAATTTTTTCAAAGTCCCTTAAAAAATTTCCAATTTTTGTCCCAATTCTTCCCATTCCCATTGAAACTTTTCAAATCCCTCTCAAAATTGTTGAAATTCTCTTGAAGCTTTTAAAATTCTCTCTAGAATTTTCAAAATCCATGTCCACATGTTTACAATTTCACGTCAAAAAATTGCTAAAATTCCAGTTGAAATTTTTTCAAAGTCCCTTAAAAATTTTCCAATTTTTGTCCCAATTCTTCCCATTCCCATTGAAACTTTTCAAATCCCTCTCAAAATTGTTGAAATTCTCTTGAAGCTTTTAAAATTCTCTCTAGAATTTTAAAATCCATGTCCACATGTTTACAATTTCGCATAAAATAATTGCTAAAATTCCAGTTGAAATTTTTTCAGAGTCCCTTAAAAATTTTCCCATTTTTGTCCCAATTCTTCCCATTCCCATTGAAACTTTTCAAATCCCTCTCAAAATTGTTGAAATTCTCTTGAAGCTTTTAAAATTCTCTCTAGAATTTTCAAAATCCACTTCAACATGTTTACAATTTCACATCAAAAAATTGCTAAAATTCCAGTTGAAATTTTTTCAAAGTCCCTTAAAAATTTTCCAATTTTTGTCCCAATTCTTCCCATTCCCATTGAAACTTTTCAAATCCCTCTCAAAATTGTTGAAATTCTCTTGAAGCTTTTAAAATTCTCTCTAGAATTTTCAAAATCCATGGCCACATGTTTACAATTTCACATTAAAAAATTGCTAAAATTCCAGTTGAAATTTTTTCAAAGTCCCTTCAAAATTTTCCCATTTTTGTCCCAATTCTTCCCATTCCCATTGAAACTTTTCAAATCCCTCTCAAAATTGTTGAAATTCTGTTGAAGCTTTTAAAATTCTCTCTAGAATTTTCAAAATCCATGGCCACATGTTTACAATTTCACGTCAAAAAATGGCTAAAATTCCAGTTGAAATTTTTTCAAAGTCCCTTCAAAATTTTCCAATTTTTGTCCCAATTCTTCCCATTCCCATTGAAACTTTGCAAATCCCTCTCAAAATTGTTGAAATTCTCTTGAAGCTTTTAAAATTCTCTCTAGAATTTTCAAAATCCATGGCCACATGTTTACAATTTCACGTCAAAAAATGGCTAAAATTCCAGTTGAAATTTTTTCAAAGTCCCTTAAAAATTTTCCAATTTTTGTCCCAATTCTTCCCATTCCCATTGAAACTTTTCAAATCCCTCTCAAAATTGTTGAAATTCTCTTGAAGCTTTTAAAATTCTCTCTAGAATTTTCAAAATCCATGGCCACATGTTTACAATTTCACATAAAAAAAATTGCTAAAATTCCAGTTGAAATTTTTTCAAAGTCCCTTCAAAATTTCCCAATTTTTGTCCCAATTCTTCCCATTCCCATTGAAACTTTTCAAATCCCTCTCAAAATTGTTGAAATTCTGTTGAAGCTTTTAAAATTCTCTCTAGAATTTTCAAAATCCATGTCCACATCTTTACAATTTCACGTAAAAAAAATGCTAAAATTACAGTTGAAATTTTTTCAAAGTCCCTGAAAAATTTTCCAATTTTTGTCCCAATTCCTCCCATTCCCATTGAAACTTTTCAAATCCCTCTCAAAATTGTTGAAATTCTGTTGAAGCTTTTAAAATTCTCTCTAGAATTTTCAAAATCCATGTCCACATGTTTACAATTTCACGTCAAAAAATTGCTAAAATTCCAGTTGAAATTTTTTCAAAGTCCCTTAAAAATTTTCCAATTTTTGTCCCAATTCTTCCCATTCCCATTGAAACTTTTCAAATCCCTCTCAAAATTGTTGAAATTCTCTTGAAGCTTTTAAAATTCTCTCTAGAATTTTCAAAATCCATGTCCACATGTTTACAATTTCACATAAAAAAATGGCTAAAATTCCAGTTGAAATTTTTTCAAAGTCCCTTAAAAATTTTCCCATTTTTGTCCCAATTCTTCCCATTCCCATTGAAACTTTTCAAATCCCTCTCAAAATTGTAGAAATTCTCTTGAAGCTTTTAAAATTCTCTCTAGAATTTTCAAAATCCATGGCCACATATTTACAATTTCACATAAAAAAATTGCTAAAATTCCAGTTGAAATTTTTTCAAAGTCCCTTAAAAATTTTTCAATTTTTGTCCCAATTCTTCCCATTCCCATTGAAACTTTTCAAATCCCTCTCAAAATTGTTGAAATTCTCCTGAAGCTTTTAAAATTCTCTCTAGAATTTTCAAAATCCATGGCCACATGTTTACAATTTCACGTCAAAAAATGGCTAAAATTCCAGTTGAAATTTTTTCAAAGTCCCTTAAAACTTTTCCAATTTTTGTCCCAATTCTTCCCATTCCCATTGAAACTTTTCAAATCCCTCTCAAAATTGTTGAAATTCTGTTGAAGCTTTTAAAATTCTCTCTAGAATTTTCAAAATCCATGTCCACATGTTTACAATTTCACGTCAAAAAATGGCTAAAATTCCAGTTGAAATTTTTTCAAAGTCCCTTAAAAATTTTCCAATTTTTGTCCCAATTCTTCCCATTCCCATTGAAACTTTTCAAATCCCTCTCAAAATTGTTGAAATTCTCTTGAAGCTTTTAAAATTCTCTCTAGAATTTTCAAAATCCATGGCCACATATTTACAATTTCACATAAAAAAATTGCTAAAATTCCAGTTGAAATTTTTTCAAAGTCCCTTAAAAATTTTCCAAATTTTGTCCCAATTCTTCCCATTCCCATTGAAACTTTTCAAATCCCTCTCAAAATTGTTGAAATTCTCCTGAAGCTTTTAAAATTCTCTCTAGAATTTTCAAAATCCATGTCCACATGTTTACAATTTCACGTCAAAAAATGGCTAAAATTCCAGTTGAAATTTTTTCAAAGTCCCTTAAAAAATTTCCAATTTTTGTCCCAATTCTTCCCATTCCCATTGAAACTTTTCAAATCCCTCTCAAAATTGTTGAAATTCTCTTGAAGCTTTTAAAATTCTCTCTAGAATTTTCAAAATCCATGGCCACATGTTTACAATTTCACGTCAAAAAATGGCTAAAATTCCAGTTGAAATTTTTTCAAAGTCCCTTAAAAATTTTCCAATTTTTGTCCCAATTCTTCCCATTCCCATTGAAACTTTTCAAATCCCTCTCAAAATTGTTGAAATTCTCTTGAAGCTTTTAAAATTCTCTCTAGAATTTTCAAAATCCATGGCCACATGTTTACAATTTCACGTAAAAAAATGGCTAAAATTCCAGTTGAAATTTTTTCAAAGTCCCTTAAAAATTTTCCAATTTTTGTCCCAATTCTTCCCATTCCCATTGAAACTTTTCAAATCCCTCTCAAAATTGTTGAAATTCTCTTGAAGCTTTTAAAATTCTCTCTAGAATTTTCAAAATCCATGGCCACATGTTTACAATTTCACGTCAAAAAATGGCTAAAATTCCAGTTGAAATTTTTTCAAAGTCCCTTAAAAATTTTCCAATTTTTGTCCCAATTCTTCCCATTCCCATTGAAACTTTTCAAATCCCTCTCTAAATTGTTGAAATTCTGTTGAAGCTTTTAAAATTCTCTCTAGAATTTTCAAAATCCATGGCCACATGTTTACAATTTCACGTCAAAAAAAATGCTAAAATTCCAGTTGAAATTTTTTCAAAGTCCCTGAAAAATTTTCCAATTTTTGTCCCAATTCTTCCCATTCCCATTGAAACTTTTCAAATCCCTCTCAAAATTGTTGAAATTCTGTTGAAGCTTTTAAAATTCTCTCTAGAATTTTCAAAATCCATGTCCACATGTTTACAATTTCACGTCAAAAAATGGCTAAAATTCCAGTTGAAATTTTTTCAAAGTCCCTTAAAAATTTTCCAATTTTTGTCCCAATTCTTCCCATTCCCATTGAAACTTTTCAAATCCCTCTCAAAATTGTTGAAATTCTCTTGAAGCTTTTAAAATTCTCTCTAGAATTTTCAAAATCCATGTCCACATGTTTACAATTTCACGTCAAAAAAGATGCTAAAATTCCAGTTGAAATTTTTTCAAAGTCCCTGAAAAATTTTCCAATTTTTGTCCCAATTCTTCCCATTCCCATTGAAACTTTGCAAATCCCTCTCAAAATTGTTGAAATTCTGTTGAAGCTTTTAAAATTCTCTCTAGAATTTTCAAAATCCATGGCCACATGTTTACAATTTCACGTAAAAAAAATGGCTAAAATTCCAGTTGAAATTTTTTCAAAGTCCCTTAAAAATTTTCCAATTTTTGTCCCAATTCTTCCCATTCCCATTGAAACTTTTCAAATCCCTCTCAAAATTGTTGAAATTCTCTTGAAGCTTTTAAAATTCTCTCTAGAATTTTCAAAATCCATGTCCACATCTTTACAATTTCACGTAAAAAAAATGGCTAAAATTCCAGTTGAAATTTTTTCAAAGTCCCTTCAAAATTTTCCAATTTTTGTCCCAATTCTTCCCATTCCCATTGAAACTTTTCAAATCCCTCTCAAAATTGTAGAAATTCTGTTAAAGCTTTTAAAATTCTCTCTAGAATTTTCAAAATCCATGTCCACATGTTTACAATTTCACGTCAAAAAATTGCTAAAATTCCAGTTGAAATTTTTTCAAAGTCCCTGATAAATTTTCCAATTTTTGTCCCAATTCCTCCCATTCCCATTGAAACTTTTCAAATCCCTCTCAAAATTGTTGAAATTCTGTTGAAGCTTTTAAAATTCTCTCTAGAATTTTCAAAATCCATGTCAACATGTTTACAATTTCACGTAAAAAAATGGCTAAAATTCCAGTTGAAATTTTTTCAAAGTCCCTTAAAAATTTTCCAATTTTTGTCCCAATTCTTCCCATTCCCATTGAAACTTTTCAAATCCCTCTCAAAATTGTTGAAATTCTGTTGAAGCTTTTAAAATTCTCTCTAGAATTTTCAAAATCCATGGCCACATGTTTACAATTTCACATCAAAAAATGGCTAAAATTCCAGTTGAAATTTTTTCAAAGTCCCTGAAAAATTTTCCAATTTTTGTCCCAATTCTTCCCATTCCCATTGAAACTTTTCAAATCCCTCTCAAAATTGTTGAAATTCTGTTGAAGCTTTTAAAATTCTCTCTAGAATTTTCAAAATCCATGGCCACATGTTTACAATTTCACGTCAAAAAAATGCTAAAATTCCAGTTGAAATTTTTTCAAAGTCCCTTAAAAATTTTCCAATTTTTGTCCCAATTCTTCCCATTCCCATTGAAACTTTTCAAATCCCTCTCAAAATTGTTGAAATTCTCTTGAAGCTTTTAAAATTCTCTCTAGAATTTTCAAAATCCATGTCCACATGTTTACAATTTCACGTCAAAAAAGATGCTAAAATTCCAGTTGAAATTTTTTCAAAGTCCCTGAAAAATTTTCCAATTTTTGTCCCAATTCTTCCCATTCCCATTGAAACTTTGCAAATCCCTCTCAAAATTGTTGAAATTCTGTTGAAGCTTTTAAAATTCTCTCTAGAATTTTCAAAATCCATGGCCACATGTTTACAATTTCACGTAAAAAAAATGGCTAAAATTCCAGTTGAAATTTTTTCAAAGTCCCTTAAAAATTTTCCAATTTTTGTCCCAATTCTTCCCATTCCCATTGAAACTTTTCAAATCCCTCTCAAAATTGTTGAAATTCTCTTGAAGCTTTTAAAATTCTCTCTAGAATTTTCAAAATCCATGGCCACATGTTTACAATTTCACGTCAAAAAATTGCTAAAATTCCAGTTGAAATTTTTTCAAAGTCCCTTCAAAATTTTCCCATTTTTGTCCCAATTCTTCCCATTCCCATTGAAACTTTTCAAATCCCTCTCAAAATTGTTGAAATTCTGTTGAAGCTTTTAAAATTCTCTCTAGAATTTTCAAAATCCATGTCCACATGTTTACAATTTCACGTCAAAAAATGGCTAAAATTCCAGTTGAAATTTTTTCAAAGTCCCTTCAAAATTTTCCCATTTTTGTCCCAATTCTTCCCATTCCCATTGAAACTTTTCAAATCCCTCTCAAAATTGTTGAAATTCTGTTGAAGCTTTTAAAATTCTCTCTAGAATTTTCAAAATCCATGTCCACATGTTTACAATTTCACGTAAAAAAAAATGGCTAAAATTCCAGTTGAAATTTTTTCAAAGTCCCTTAAAAATTTTCCAATTTTTGTCCCAATTCTTCCCATTCCCATTGAAACTTTGCAAATCCCTCTCAAAATTGTTGAAATTCTGTTGAAGCTTTTAAAATTCTCTCTAGAATTTTAAAATCCATGTCCACATGTTTACAATTTCGCATAAAATAATTGCTAAAATTCCAGTTGAAATTTTTTCAAAGTCCCTTAAAAATTTTCCAATTTTTGTCCCAATTCTTCCCATTCCCATTGAAACTTTCAAATCCCTCTCAAAATTGTTGAAATTCTCTTGAAGCTTTTAAAATTCTCTCTAGAATTTTCAAAATCCATGGCCACATGTTTACAATTTCACATAAAAAAATGGCTAAAATTCCAGTTGAAATTTTTTCAAAGTCCCTTAAAAATTTTCCAATTTTTGTCCCAATTCTTCCCATTCCCATTGAAACTTTTCAAATCCCTCTCAAAATTGTTGAAATTCTCTTGAAGCTTTTAAAATTCTCTCTAGAATTTTCAAAATCCACTTCAACATGTTTACAATTTCACGTCATAAAATTGCTAAAATTCCAGTTGAAATTTTTTCAAAGTCCCTTAAAAATTTTCCGATTTTTGTCCCAATTCTTCCCATTCCCACTGAAACTTTTCAAATCCCTCTCAAAATTGTTGAAATTCTGTTGAAGCTTTTAAAATTCTCTCTAGAATTTTCAAAATCCGTGGCCACATGTTTACAATTTCACATTAAAAAATTGCTAAAATTCCAGTTGAAATTTTTTCAAAGTCCCTTAAAAATTTTCCAATTTTTGTCCCAATTCTTCCCATTCCCATTGAAACTTTTCAAATCCCTCTCAAAATTGTTGAAATTCTCTTGAAGCTTTTAAAATTCTCTCTAGAATTTTCAAAATCCATGGCCACATGTTTACAATTTCACGTCAAAAAATGGCTAAAATTCCAGTTGAAATTTTTTCAAAGTCCCTGAAAAATTTTCCAATTTTTGTCCCAATTCTTCCCATTCCCATTGAAACTTTTCAAATCCCTCTCAAAATTGTTGAAATTCTCTTGAAGCTTTTAAAATTCTCTCTAGAATTTTCAAAATCCATGTCCACATGTTTACAATTTCACGACAAAAAATTGCTAAAATTCCAGTTGAAATTTTTTCAAAGTCCCTTAAAAATTTTCCAATTTTTGTCCCAATTCTTCCCATTCCCATTGAAACTTTTCAAATCCCTCTCAAAATTGTTGAAATTCTGTTGAAGCTTTTAAAATTCTCTCTAGAATTTTCAAAATCCATGGCCACATATTTACAATTTCACATAAAAAAATTGCTAAAATTCCAGTTGAAATTTTTTCAAAGTCCCTGAAAAATTTTTCAATTTTTGTCCCAATTCTTCCCATTCCCATTGAAACTTTTCAAATCCCTCTCAAAATTGTTGAAATTCTCCTGAAGCTTTTAAAATTCTCTCTAGAATTTTCAAAATCCATGTCCACATGTTTACAATTTCACGTCAAAAAATGGCTAAAATTCCAGTTGAAATTTTTTCAAAGTCCCTTAAAAATTTTCCAATTTTTGTCCCAATTCTTCCCGTTCCCATTGAAACTTTTCAAATCCCTCTCAAAATTGTTGAAATTCTGTTGAAGCTTTTAAAATTCTCTCTAGAATTTTCAAAATCCATGTCCACATGTTTACAATTTCACGTCAAAAAATGGCTAAAATTCCAGTTGAAATTTTTTCAAAGTCCCTTAAAACTTTTCCAATTTTTGTCCCAATTCTTCCCATTCCCATTGAAACTTTTCAAATCCCTCTCAAAATTGTTGAAATTCTGTTGAAGCTTTTAAAATTCTCTCTAGAATTTTCAAAATCCATGGCCACATGTTTACAATTTCACGTCAAAAAATGGCTAAAATTCCAGTTGAAATTTTTTCAAAGTCCCTGAAAAATTTTCCAATTTTTGTCCCAATTCTTCCCATTCCCATTGAAACTTTTCAAATCCCTCTCAAAATTGTTGAAATTCTCTTGAAGCTTTTAAAATTCTCTCTAGAATTTTCAAAATCCATGTCCACATGTTTACAATTTCACATAAAAAAATTGCTAAAATTCCAGTTGAAATTTTTTCAAAGTCCCTTAAAAATTTTCCAATTTTTGTCCCAATTCTTCCCATTCCCATTGAAACTTTTCAAATCCCTCTCAAAATTGTTGAAATTCTCCTGAAGCTTTTAAAATTCTCTCTAGAATTTTCAAAATCCATGTCCACATGTTTACAATTTCACGTCAAAAAATGGCTAAAATTCCAGTTGAAATTTTTTCAAAGTCCCTTAAAAATTGTCCAATTTTTGTCCCAATTCTTCCCATTCCCATTGAAACTTTTCAAATCCCTCTCAAAATTGTTGAAATTCTCTTGAAGCTTTTAAAATTCTCTCTAGAATTTTCAAAATCCATGGCCACATGTTTACAATTTCACGTCAAAAAAAATGCTAAAATTCCAGTTGAAATTTTTTCAAAGTCCCTGAAAAATTTTCCAATTTTTGTCCCAATTCTTCCCATTCCCATTGAAACTTTTCAAATCCCTCTCAAAATTGTTGAAATTCTGTTGAAGCTTTTAAAAATCTCTCTAGAATTTTCAAAATCCACTTCAACATGTTTACAATTTCACGTCAAAAAATGGCTAAAATTCCAGTTGAAATTTTTTCAAAGTCCCTTCAAAATTTTCCAATTTTTGTCCCAATTCTTCCCATTCCCATTGAAACTTTTCAAATCCCTCTCAAAATTGTTGAAATTCTCTTGAAGCTTTTAAAATTCTCTCTAGAATTTTCAAAATCCATGTCCACATCTTTACAATTTCACATAAAAAAATGGCTAAAATTCCAGTTGAAATTTTTTCAAAGTCCCTTAAAAATTTTCCAATTTTTGTCCCAATTCTTCCCATTCCCATTGAAACTTTTCAAATCCCTCTCAAAATTGTTGAAATTCTCTTGAAGCTTTTAAAATTCTCTCTAGAATTTTCAAAATCCATGGCCACATGTTTACAATTTCACGTCAAAAAATTGCTAAAATTCCAGTTGAAATTTTTTCAAAGTCCCTTCAAAATTTTCCCATTTTTGTCCCAATTCTTCCCATTCCCATTGAAACTTTTCAAATCCCTCTCAAAATTGTTGAAATTCTGTTGAAGCTTTTAAAATTCTCTCTAGAATTTTCAAAATCCATGTCCACATGTTTACAATTTCACGTCAAAAAATGGCTAAAATTCCAGTTGAAATTTTTTCAAAGTCCCTTCAAAATTTTCCCATTTTTGTCCCAATTCTTCCCATTCCCATTGAAACTTTTCAAATCCCTCTCAAAATTGTTGAAATTCTGTTGAAGCTTTTAAAATTCTCTCTAGAATTTTCAAAATCCATGTCCACATGTTTACAATTTCACGTAAAAAAAAATGGCTAAAATTCCAGTTGAAATTTTTTCAAAGTCCCTTAAAAATTTTCCAATTTTTGTCCCAATTCTTCCCATTCCCATTGAAACTTTGCAAATCCCTCTCAAAATTGTTGAAATTCTGTTGAAGCTTTTAAAATTCTCTCTAGAATTTTAAAATCCATGTCCACATGTTTACAATTTCGCATAAAATAATTGCTAAAATTCCAGTTGAAATTTTTTCAAAGTCCCTTAAAAATTTTCCAATTTTTGTCCCAATTCTTCCCATTCCCATTGAAACTTTCAAATCCCTCTCAAAATTGTTGAAATTCTCTTGAAGCTTTTAAAATTCTCTCTAGAATTTTCAAAATCCATGGCCACATGTTTACAATTTCACATAAAAAAATGGCTAAAATTCCAGTTGAAATTTTTTCAAAGTCCCTTAAAAATTTTCCAATTTTTGTCCCAATTCTTCCCATTCCCATTGAAACTTTTCAAATCCCTCTCAAAATTGTTGAAATTCTCTTGAAGCTTTTAAAATTCTCTCTAGAATTTTCAAAATCCACTTCAACATGTTTACAATTTCACGTCATAAAATTGCTAAAATTCCAGTTGAAATTTTTTCAAAGTCCCTTAAAAATTTTCCGATTTTTGTCCCAATTCTTCCCATTCCCACTGAAACTTTTCAAATCCCTCTCAAAATTGTTGAAATTCTGTTGAAGCTTTTAAAATTCTCTCTAGAATTTTCAAAATCCGTGGCCACATGTTTACAATTTCACATTAAAAAATTGCTAAAATTCCAGTTGAAATTTTTTCAAAGTCCCTTAAAAATTTTCCAATTTTTGTCCCAATTCTTCCCATTCCCATTGAAACTTTTCAAATCCCTCTCAAAATTGTTGAAATTCTCTTGAAGCTTTTAAAATTCTCTCTAGAATTTTCAAAATCCATGGCCACATGTTTACAATTTCACGTCAAAAAATGGCTAAAATTCCAGTTGAAATTTTTTCAAAGTCCCTGAAAAATTTTCCAATTTTTGTCCCAATTCTTCCCATTCCCATTGAAACTTTTCAAATCCCTCTCAAAATTGTTGAAATTCTCTTGAAGCTTTTAAAATTCTCTCTAGAATTTTCAAAATCCATGTCCACATGTTTACAATTTCACGACAAAAAATTGCTAAAATTCCAGTTGAAATTTTTTCAAAGTCCCTTAAAAATTTTCCAATTTTTGTCCCAATTCTTCCCATTCCCATTGAAACTTTTCAAATCCCTCTCAAAATTGTTGAAATTCTGTGAAGCTTTTAAATTCTCTCTAGAATTTTCAAAATCCATGGCCACATATTTACAATTTCACATAAAAAAATTGCTAAAATTCCAGTTGAAATTTTTTCAAAGTCCCTGAAAAATTTTTCAATTTTTGTCCCAATTCTTCCCATTCCCATTGAAACTTTTCAAATCCCTCTCAAAATTGTTGAAATTCTCCTGAAGCTTTTAAAATTCTCTCTAGAATTTTCAAAATCCATGTCCACATGTTTACAATTTCACGTCAAAAAATGGCTAAAATTCCAGTTGAAATTTTTTCAAAGTCCCTTAAAAATTTTCCAATTTTTGTCCCAATTCTTCCCGTTCCCATTGAAACTTTTCAAATCCCTCTCAAAATTGTTGAAATTCTGTTGAAGCTTTTAAAATTCTCTCTAGAATTTTCAAAATCCATGTCCACATGTTTACAATTTCACGTAAAAAAAAATGGCTAAAATTCCAGTTGAAATTTTTTCAAAGTCCCTTAAAAATTTTCCAATTTTTGTCCCAATTCTTCCCATTCCCATTGAAACTTTGCAAATCCCTCTCAAAATTGTTGAAATTCTGTTGAAGCTTTTAAAATTCTCTCTAGAATTTTAAAATCCATGTCCACATGTTTACAATTTCGCATAAAATAATTGCTAAAATTCCAGTTGAAATTTTTTCAAAGTCCCTTAAAATTTTCCAATTTTTGTCCCAATTCTTCCCATTCCCATTGAAACTTTCAAATCCCTCTCAAAATTGTTGAAATTCTCTTGAAGCTTTTAAAATTCTCTCTAGAATTTTCAAAATCCATGGCCACATGTTTACAATTTCACATAAAAAATGGCTAAAATTCCAGTTGAAATTTTTTCAAAGTCCCTGAAAAATTTTCCAATTTTTGTCCCAATTCTTCCCATTCCCATTGAAACTTTTCAAATCCCTCTCAAAATTGTTGAAATTCTCTTGAAGCTTTTAAAATTCTCTCTAGAATTTTCAAAATCCACTTCAACATGTTTACAATTTCACGTCATAAAATTGCTAAAATTCCAGTTGAAATTTTTTCAAAGTCCCTTAAAAATTTTCCGATTTTTGTCCCAATTCTTCCCATTCCCACTGAAACTTTTCAAATCCCTCTCAAAATTGTTGAAATTCTGTTGAAGCTTTTAAAATTCTCTCTAGAATTTTCAAAATCCGTGGCCACATGTTTACAATTTCACATTAAAAAATTGCTAAAATTCCAGTTGAAATTTTTTCAAAGTCCCTTAAAAATTTTCCAATTTTTGTCCCAATTCTTCCCATTCCCATTGAAACTTTTCAAATCCCTCTCAAAATTGTTGAAATTCTCTTGAAGCTTTTAAAATTCTCTCTAGAATTTTCAAAATCCATGGCCACATGTTTACAATTTCACGTCAAAAAATGGCTAAAATTCCAGTTGAAATTTTTTCAAAGTCCCTGAAAAATTTTCCAATTTTTGTCCCAATTCTTCCCATTCCCATTGAAACTTTTCAAATCCCTCTCAAAATTGTTGAAATTCTCTTGAAGCTTTTAAAATTCTCTCTAGAATTTTCAAAATCCATGTCCACATGTTTACAATTTCACGACAAAAAATTGCTAAAATTCCAGTTGAAATTTTTTCAAAGTCCCTTAAAAATTTTCCAATTTTTGTCCCAATTCTTCCCATTCCCATTGAAACTTTTCAAATCCCTCTCAAAATTGTTGAAATTCTGTTGAAGCTTTTAAAATTCTCTCTAGAATTTTCAAAATCCATGGCCACATATTTACAATTTCACATAAAAAAATTGCTAAAATTCCAGTTGAAATTTTTTCAAAGTCCCTGAAAAATTTTTCAATTTTTGTCCCAATTCTTCCCATTCCCATTGAAACTTTTCAAATCCCTCTCAAAATTGTTGAAATTCTCCTGAAGCTTTTAAAATTCTCTCTAGAATTTTCAAAATCCATGTCCACATGTTTACAATTTCACGTCAAAAAATGGCTAAAATTCCAGTTGAAATTTTTTCAAAGTCCCTTAAAAATTTTCCAATTTTTGTCCCAATTCTTCCCGTTCCCATTGAAACTTTTCAAATCCCTCTCAAAATTGTTGAAATTCTGTTGAAGCTTTTAAAATTCTCTCTAGAATTTTCAAAATCCATGTCCACATGTTTACAATTTCACGTCAAAAAATGGCTAAAATTCCAGTTGAAATTTTTTCAAAGTCCCTTAAAACTTTTCCAATTTTTGTCCCAATTCTTCCCATTCCCATTGAAACTTTTCAAATCCCTCTCAAAATTGTTGAAATTCTGTTGAAGCTTTTAAAATTCTCTCTAGAATTTTCAAAATCCATGGCCACATGTTTACAATTTCACGTCAAAAAATGGCTAAAATTCCAGTTGAAATTTTTTCAAAGTCCCTGAAAAATTTTCCAATTTTTGTCCCAATTCTTCCCATTCCCATTGAAACTTTTCAAATCCCTCTCAAAATTGTTGAAATTCTGTTGAAGCTTTTAAAATTCTCTCTAGAATTTTCAAAATCCATGTCCACATGTTTACAATTTCACATAAAAAAATTGCTAAAATTCCAGTTGAAATTTTTTCAAAGTCCCTTAAAAATTTTCCAATTTTTGTCCCAATTCTTCCCATTCCCATTGAAACTTTTCAAATCCCTCTCAAAATTGTTGAAATTCTCCTGAAGCTTTTAAAATTCTCTCTAGAATTTTCAAAATCCATGTCCACATGTTTACAATTTCACGTCAAAAAATGGCTAAAATTCCAGTTGAAATTTTTTCAAAGTCCCTTAAAAATTTTCCAATTTTTGTCCCAATTCTTCCCATTCCCATTGAAACTTTTCAAATCCCTCTCAAAATTGTTGAAATTCTCTTGAAGCTTTTAAAATTCTCTCTAGAATTTTCAAAATCCATTTCCACATGTTTACAATTTCACATAAAAAAATTGCTAAAATTCCAGTTGAAATTTTTTCAAAGTCCCTTCAAAATTTTCCAATTTTTGTCCCAATTCTTCCCATTCCCATTGAAACTTTTCAAATCCCTCTCAAAATTGTTGAAATTCTCTTGAAGCTTTTAAAATTCTCTCTAGAATTTTCAAAATCCATGTCCACATGTTTACAATTTCACGTAAAAAAATGGCTAAAATTCCAGTTGAAATTTTTTCAAAGTCCCTTAAAAATTTTCCAATTTTTGTCCCAATTCTTCCCATTCCCATTGAAACTTTTCAAATCCCTCTCAAAATTGTTGAAATTCTCTTGAAGCTTTTAAAATTCTCTCTAGAATTTTAAAATCCATGTCCACATGTTTACAATTTCACATAAAATAATTGCTAAAATTCCAGTTGAAATTTTTTCAAAGTCCCTTAAAAATTGTCCAATTTTTGTCCCAATTCTTCCCATTCCCATTGAAACTTTTCAAATCCCTCTCAAAATTGTTGAAATTCTGTTAAAGCTTTTAAAAATCTCTCTAGAATTTTCAAAATCCATGGCCACATGTTTACAATTTCACAGAAAAAAATGGCTAAAATTCCAGTTGAAATTTTTTCAAAGTCCCTGAAAAATTTTCCAATTTTTGTCCCAATTCTTCCCATTCCCATTGAAACTTTTCAAATCCCTCTCAAAATTGTTGAAATTCTCTTGAAGCTTTTAAAATTCTCTCTAGAATTTTCAAAATCCATGTCCACATCTTTACAATTTCACGTAAAAAAAATGGCTAAAATTCCAGTTGAAATTTTTTCAAAGTCCCTTAAAAATTTTCCAATTTTTGTCCCAATTCTTCCCATTCCCATTGAAACTTTTCAAATCCCTCTCAAAATTGTTGAAATTCTGTTGAAGCTTTTAAAATTCTCTCTAGAATTTTAAAATCCATGTCCACATGTTTACAATTTCGCATAAAATAATTGCTAAAATTCCAGTTGAAATTTTTTCAAAGTCCCTTAAAAATTTTCCAATTTTTGTCCCAATTCTTCCCATTCCCATTGAAACTTTCAAATCCCTCTCAAAATTGTTGAAATTCTCTTGAAGCTTTTAAAATTCTCTCTAGAATTTTCAAAATCCATGGCCACATGTTTACAATTTCACATAAAAAAATGGCTAAAATTCCAGTTGAAATTTTTTCAAAGTCCCTTAAAAATTTTCCAATTTTTGTCCCAATTCTTCCCATTCCCATTGAAACTTTTCAAATCCCTCTCAAAATTGTTGAAATTCTCTTGAAGCTTTTAAAATTCTCTCTAGAATTTTCAAAATCCACTTCAACATGTTTACAATTTCACGTCATAAAATTGCTAAAATTCCAGTTGAAATTTTTTCAAAGTCCCTTAAAAATTTTCCGATTTTTGTCCCAATTCTTCCCATTCCCACTGAAACTTTTCAAATCCCTCTCAAAATTGTTGAAATTCTGTTGAAGCTTTTAAAATTCTCTCTAGAATTTTCAAAATCCGTGGCCACATGTTTACAATTTCACATTAAAAAATTGCTAAAATTCCAGTTGAAATTTTTTCAAAGTCCCTTAAAAATTTTCCAATTTTTGTCCCAATTCTTCCCATTCCCATTGAAACTTTTCAAATCCCTCTCAAAATTGTTGAAATTCTCTTGAAGCTTTTAAAATTCTCTCTAGAATTTTCAAAATCCATGTCCACATGTTTACAATTTCACGTCAAAAAATGGCTAAAATTCCAGTTGAAATTTTTTCAAAGTCCCTGAAAAATTTTCCAATTTTTGTCCCAATTCTTCCCATTCCCATTGAAACTTTTCAAATCCCTCTCAAAATTGTTGAAATTCTCTTGAAGCTTTTAAAATTCTCTCTAGAATTTTCAAAATCCATGGCCACATGTTTACAATTTCACGACAAAAAATGGCTAAAATTCCAGTTGAAATTTTTTCAAAGTCCCTTAAAAATTTTCCAATTTTTGTCCCAATTCTTCCCATTCCCATTGAAACTTTTCAAATCCCTCTCAAAATTGTTGAAATTCTGTTGAAGCTTTTAAAATTCTCTCTAGAATTTTCAAAATCCATGGCCACATATTTACAATTTCACATAAAAAAATTGCTAAAATTCCAGTTGAAATTTTTTCAAAGTCCCTGAAAAATTTTTCAATTTTTGTCCCAATTCTTCCCATTCCCATTGAAACTTTTCAAATCCCTCTCAAAATTGTTGAAATTCTCCTGAAGCTTTTAAAATTCTCTCTAGAATTTTCAAAATCCATGGCCACATGTTTACAATTTCACGTCAAAAAATGGCTAAAATTCCAGTTGAAA
This sequence comes from Streptopelia decaocto, assembly GCF_964273445.1. Classification (NCBI taxonomy): domain Eukaryota; kingdom Metazoa; phylum Chordata; class Aves; order Columbiformes; family Columbidae; genus Streptopelia; species Streptopelia decaocto. The sequence continues at coordinate 64,390 of NW_028116344.1, forward strand.
TTTTTTCAAAGTCCCTTAAAAATTTTCCAATTTTTGTCCCAATTCTTCCCGTTCCCATTGAAACTTTTCAAATCCCTCTCAAAATTGTTGAAATTCTGTTGAAGCTTTTAAAATTCTCTCTAGAATTTTCAAAATCCATGTCCACATGTTTACAATTTCACGTCAAAAAATGGCTAAAATTCCAGTTGAAATTTTTTCAAAGTCCCTTAAAACTTTTCCAATTTTTGTCCCAATTCTTCCCATTCCCATTGAAACTTTTCAAATCCCTCTCAAAATTGTTGAAATTCTGTTGAAGCTTTTAAAATTCTCTCTAGAATTTTCAAAATCCATGGCCACATGTTTACAATTTCACGTCAAAAAATGGCTAAAATTCCAGTTGAAATTTTTTCAAAGTCCCTGAAAAATTTTCCAATTTTTGTCCCAATTCTTCCCATTCCCATTGAAACTTTTCAAATCCCTCTCAAAATTGTTGAAATTCTGTTGAAGCTTTTAAAATTCTCTCTAGAATTTTCAAAATCCATGTCCACATGTTTACAATTTCACATAAAAAAATTGCTAAAATTCCAGTTGAAATTTTTTCAAAGTCCCTTAAAAATTTTCCAATTTTTGTCCCAATTCTTCCCATTCCCATTGAAACTTTTCAAATCCCTCTCAAAATTGTTGAAATTCTCTTGAAGCTTTTAAAATTCTCTCTAGAATTTTCAAAATCCATGTCCACATGTTTACAATTTCACGTCAAAAAATTGCTAAAATTCCAGTTGAAATTTTTTCAAAGTCCCTTAAAAATGTTCCAATTTTTGTCCCAATTCTTTCCCATTCCCATTGAAACTTTTCAAATCCCTCTCAAAATTGTTGAAATTCTCTTGAAAGCTTTTAAAATTCTCTCTAGAATTTTCAAAATCCATTTCCACATGTTTACAATTTCACATAAAAAAATTGCTAAAATTCCAGTTGAAATTTTTTCAAAGTCCCTTCAAAATTTTCCAATTTTTGTCCCAATTCTTCCCATTCCCACTGAAACTTTTCAAATCCCTCTCAAAATTGTTGAAATTCTGTTGAAGCTTTTAAAATTCTCTCTAGAATTTTCAAAATCCATGGCCACATGTTTACAATTTCACATTAAAAAATTGCTAAAATTCCAGTTGAAATTTTTTCAAAGTCCCTTAAAAATTTTCCAATTTTTGTCCCAATTCTTCCCATTCCCATTGAAACTTTTCAAATCCCTCTCAAAATTGTTGAAATTCTCTTGAAGCTTTTAAAATTCTCTCTAGAATTTTCAAAATCCATGGCCACATGTTTACAATTTCACGACAAAAAATTGCTAAAATTCCAGTTGAAATTTTTTCAAAGTCCCTTAAAAATTTTCCAATTTTTGTCCCAATTCTTCCCATTCCCATTGAAACTTTGCAAATCCCTCTCAAAATTGTTGAAAATCTGTTGAAGCTTTTAAAATTCTCTCTAGAATTTTCAAAATCCATGGCCACGTGTTTACAATTTCACGTAAAAAAAATGGCTAAAATTCCAGTTGAAATTTTTTCAAAGTCCCTGATAAATTTTCCAATTTTTGTCCCAATTCCTCCCATTCCCATTGAAACTTTTCAAATCCCTCTCAAAATTGTTGAAATTCTGTTGAAGCTTTTAAAATTCTCTCTAGAATTTTCAAAATCCATGGCCACATGTTTACAATTTCACGTCAAAAAATGGCTAAAATTCCAGTTGAAATTTTTTCAAAGTCCCTTAAAAATTTTCCAATTTTTGTCCCAATTCTTCCCATTCCCATTGAAACTTTGCAAATCCCTCTCAAAATTGTGGAAATTCTGTTGAAGCTTTTAAAATTCTCTCTAGAATTTTCAAAATCCATGGCCACATGTTTACAATTTCACGTAAAAAAAATGGCTAAAATTCCAGTTGAAATTTTTTCAAAGTCCCTTAAAAATTTTCCAATTTTTGTCCCAATTCTTCCCATTCCCATTGAAACTTTTCAAATCCCTCTCAAAATTGTTGAAATTCTCTTGAAGCTTTTAAAATTCTCTCTAGAATTTTCAAAATCCATGGCCACATGTTTACAATTTCACGTCAAAAAATGGCTAAAATTCCAGTTGAAATTTTTTCAAAGTCCCTTAAAAATTTTCCAATTTTTGTCCCAATTCTTCCCATTCCCATTGAAACTTTGCAAATCCCTCTCAAAATTGTTGAAATTCTCTTGAAGCTTTTAAAATTCTCTCTAGAATTTTCAAAATCCATGGCCACATATTTACAATTTCACGTCAAAAAATTGCTAAAATTCCAGTTGAAATTTTTTCAAAGTCCCTGAAAAATTTTTCATTTTTTGTCCCAATTCTTCCCATTCCCATTGAAACTTTTCAAATCCCTCTCAAAATTGTTGAAATTCTCCTGAAGCTTTTAAAATTCTCTCTAGAATTTTCAAAATCCATGTCCACATGTTTACAATTTCACGTCAAAAAATGGCTAAAATTCCAGTTGAAATTTTTTCAAAGTCCCTTAAAAATTTTCCAATTTTTGTCCCAATTCTTCCCATTCCCATTGAAACTTTTCAAATCCCTCTCAAAATTGTAGAAATTCTCTTGAAGCTTTTAAAATTCTCTCTAGAATTTTCAAAATCCATGGCCACATGTTTACAATTTCACGTCAAAAAATGGCTAAAATTCCAGTTGAAATTTTTTCAAAGTCCCTTAAAGATTTTCCAATTTTTGTCCCAATTCTTCCCATTCCCATTGAAACTTTTCAAATCCCTCTCAAAATTGTTGAAATTCTGTTGAAGCTTTTAAAATTCTCTCTAGAATTTTCAAAATCCATGTCCACATGTTTACAATTTCACGTCAAAAAATGGCTAAAATTCCAGTTGAAATTTTTTCAAAGTCCCTTAAAAATTTTCCAATTTTTGTCCCAATTCTTCCCATTCCCATTGAAACTTTTCAAATCCCTCTCAAAATTGTTGAAATTCTGTTGAAGCTTTTAAAATTCTCTCTAGAATTTTCAAAATCCACTTCAACATGTTTACAATTTCACGTCAAAAAAAATGCTAAAATTCCAGTTGAAATTTTTTCAAAGTCCCTGAAAAATTTTCCAATTTTTGTCCCAATTCTTCCCATTCCCATTGAAACTTTTCAAATCCCTCTCAAAATTGTTGAAATTCTGTTGAAGCTTTTAAAATTCTCTCTAGAATTTTCAAAATCCATGGCCACATGTTTACAATTTCACGTCAAAAAATGGCTAAAATTCCAGTTGAAATTTTTTCAAAGTCCCTTAAAAATTTTCCAATTTTTGTCCCAATTCTTCCCATTCCCATTGAAACTTTTCAAATCCCTCTCAAAATTGTTGAAATTCTCTTGAAGCTTTTAAAATTCTCTCTAGAATTTTCAAAATCCATGTCCACATCTTTACAATTTCACGTAAAAAAAATGGCTAAAATTCCAGTTGAAATTTTTTCAAAGTCCCTTAAAAATTTTCCAATTTTTGTCCCAATTCTTCCCATTCCCATTGAAACTTTTCAAATCCCTCTCAAAATTGTAGAAATTCTGTTAAAGCTTTTAAAATTCTCTCTAGAATTTTCAAAATCCATGTCCACATGTTTACAATTTCACGTCAAAAAATTGCTAAAATTCCAGTTGAAATTTTTTCAAAGTCCCTGATAAATTTTCCAATTTTTGTCCCAATTCCTCCCATTCCCATTGAAACTTTTCAAATCCCTCTCAAAATTGTTGAAATTCTGTTGAAGCTTTTAAAATTCTCTCTAGAATTTTCAAAATCCATGTCAACATGTTTACAATTTCACGTCAAAAAATGGCTAAAATTCCAGTTGAAATTTTTTCAAAGTCCCTTAAAAATTTTCCAATTTTTGTCCCAATTCTTCCCATTCCCATTGAAACTTTTCAAATCCCTCTCCAAATTGTTGAAATTCTGTTGAAGCTTTTAAAATTCTCTCTAGAATTTTCAAAATCCATGGCCACATGTTTACAATTTCACGTCAAAAAATGGCTAAAATTCCAGTTGAAATTTTTTCAAAGTCCCTTAAAAATTTTCCAATTTTTGTCCCAATTCTTCCCATTCCCATTGAAACTTTTCAAATCCCTCTCAAAATTGTTGAAATTCTCTTGAAGCTTTTAAAATTCTCTCTAGAATTTTCAAAATCCATGTCCACATCTTTACAATTTCACGTAAAAAAAATGGCTAAAATTCCAGTTGAAATTTTTTCAAAGTCCCTTAAAAATTTTCCCATTTTTGTCCCAATTCTTCCCATTCCCATTGAAACTTTTCAAATCCCTCTCAAAATTGTTGAAATTCTGTTGAAGCTTTTAAAATTCTCTCTAGAATTTTAAAATCCATGTCCACATGTTTACAATTTCGCATAAAATAATTGCTAAAATTCCAGTTGAAATTTTTTCAAAGTCCCTTAAAAATTTTCCAATTTTTGTCCCAATTCTTCCCATTCCCATTGAAACTTTTCAAATCCCTCTCAAAATTGTTGAAATTCTCTTGAAGCTTTTAAAATTCTCTCTATAATTTTCAAAATCCATGGCCACATGTTTACAATTTCACATAAAAAAATGGCTAAAATTCCAGTTGAAATTTTTTCAAAGTCCCTTAAAAATTTTCCAATTTTTGTCCCAATTCTTCCCATTCCCATTGAAACTTTTCAAATCCCTCTCAAAATTGTTGAAATTCTGTTGAAGCTTTTAAAAATCTCTCTAGAATTTTCAAAATCCACTTCAACATGTTTACAATTTCACGTCATAAAATTGCTAAAATTCCAGTTGAAATTTTTTCAAAGTCCCTTAAAAATTTTCCGATTTTTGTCCCAATTCTTCCCATTCCCACTGAAACTTTTCAAATCCCTCTCAAAATTGTTGAAATTCTGTTGAAGCTTTTAAAATTCTCTCTAGAATTTTCAAAATCCATGTCCACATGTTTACAATTTCACATTAAAAAATTGCTAAAATTCCAGTTGAAATTTTTTCAAAGTCCCTTAAAAATTTTCCAATTTTTGTCCCAATTCTTCCCATTCCCATTGAAACTTTTCAAATCCCTCTCAAAATTGTTGAAATTCTCTTGAAGCTTTTAAAATTCTCTCTAGAATTTTCAAAATCCATGGCCACATGTTTACAATTTCACGACAAAAAATTGCTAAAATTCCAGTTGAAATTTTTTCAAAGTCCCTTAAAAATTTTCCAATTTTTGTCCCAATTCTTCCCATTCCCATTGAAACTTTGCAAATCCCTCTCAAAATTGTTGAAATTCTGTTGAAGCTTTTAAAATTCTCTCTAGAATTTTCAAAATCCATGGCCACATGTTTACAATTTCACGTAAAAAAAATGGCTAAAATTCCAGTTGAATTTTTTTCAAAGTCCCTTAAAAATTTTCCAATTTTTGTCCCAATTCTTCCCATTCCCATTGAAACTTTTCAAATCCCTCTCAAAATTGTTGAAATTCTCTTGAAGCTTTTAAAATTCTCTCTAGAATTTTCAAAATCCATGGCCACATGTTTACAATTTCACATAAAAAAATTGCTAAAATTCCAGTTGAAATTTTTTCAAAGTCCCTGATAAATTTTCCAATTTTTGTCCCAATTCCTCCCATTCCCATTGAAACTTTTCAAATCCCTCTCAAAATTGTTGAAATTCTGTTGAAGCTTTTAAAATTCTCTCTAGAATTTTCAAAATCCATGGCCACATGTTTACAATTTCACGTCAAAAAATGGCTAAAATTCCAGTTGAAATTTTTTCAAAGTCCCTTAAAAATTTTCCAATTTTTGTCCCAATTCTTCCCATTCCCATTGAAACTTTTCAAATCCCTCTCAAAATTGTTGAAATTCTGTTGAAGCTTTTAAAATTCTCTCTAGAATTTTCAAAATCCATGGCCACATGTTTACAATTTCACGTAAAAAAAATGGCTAAAATTCCAGTTGAAATTTTTTCAAAGTCCCTTAAAAATTTTCCAATTTTTGTCCCAATTCTTCCCATTCCCATTGAAACTTTTCAAATCCCTCTCAAAATTGTTGAAATTCTCTTGAAGCTTTTAAAATTCTCTCTAGAATTTTCAAAATCCATGGCCACATGTTTACAATTTCACGTCAAAAAATGGCTAAAATTCCAGTTGAAATTTTTTCAAAGTCCCTTAAAAATTTTCCAATTTTTGTCCCAATTCTTCCCATTCCCATTGAAACTTTGCAAATCCCTCTCAAAATTGTTGAAATTCTGTTGAAGCTTTTAAAATTCTCTCTAGAATTTTCAAAATCCATGGCCACATATTTACAATTTCACGTCAAAAAATTGCTAAAATTCCAGTTGAAATTTTTTCAAAGTCCCTGAAAAATTTTTCATTTTTTGTCCCAATTCTTCCCATTCCCATTGAAACTTTTCAAATCCCTCTCCAAATTGTTGAAATTCTCCTGAAGCTTTTAAAATTCTCTCTAGAATTTTCAAAATCCATGTCCACATGTTTACAATTTCACGTCAAAAAATGGCTAAAATTCCAGTTGAAATTTTTTCAAAGTCCCTTAAAAATTTTCCAATTTTTGTCCCAATTCTTCCCATTCCCATTGAAACTTTTCAAATCCCTCTCAAAATTGTTGAAATTCTCTTGAAGCTTTTAAAATTCTCTCTAGAATTTTCAAAATCCATGGCCACATGTTTACAATTTCACGTCAAAAAATGGCTAAAATTCCAGTTGAAATTTTTTCAAAGTCCCTTAAAAATTTTCCAATTTTTGTCCCAATTCTTCCCATTCCCATTGAAACTTTTCAAATCCCTCTCAAAATTGTTGAAATTCTGTTGAAGCTTTTAAAATTCTCTCTAGAATTTTCAAAATCCATGGCCACATGTTTACAATTTCACGTCAAAAAATGGCTAAAATTCCAGTTGAAATTTTTTCAAAGTCCCTTAAAAATTTTCCAATTTTTGTCCCAATTCTTCCCATTCCCATTGAAACTTTTCAAATCCCTCTCAAAATTGTTGAAATTCTGTTGAAGCTTTTAAAATTCTCTCTAGAATTTTCAAAATCCATGGCCACATGTTTACAATTTCACGTCAAAAAAAATGCTAAAATTCCAGTTGAAATTTTTTCAAAGTCCCTGAAAAATTTTCCAATTTTTGTCCCAATTCTTCCCATTCCCATTGAAACTTTTCAAATCCCTCTCAAAATTGTTGAAATTCTGTTGAAGCTTTTAAAATTCTCTCTAGAATTTTCAAAATCCATGGCCACATGTTTACAATTTCACATAAAAAAATTGCTAAAATTCCAGTTGAAATTTTTTCAAAGTCCCTGATAAATTTTCCAATTTTTGTCCCAATTCCTCCCATTCCCATTGAAACTTTTCAAATCCCTCTCAAAATTGTTGAAATTCTGTTGAAGCTTTTAAAATTCTCTCTAGAATTTTCAAAATCCATGGCCACATGTTTACAATTTCACGTCAAAAAATGGCTAAAATTCCAGTTGAAATTTTTTCAAAGTCCCTTAAAAATTTTCCAATTTTTGTCCCAATTCTTCCCATTCCCATTGAAACTTTTCAAATCCCTCTCAAAATTGTTGAAATTCTGTTGAAGCTTTTAAAATTCTCTCTAGAATTTTCAAAATCCATGGCCACATGTTTACAATTTCACGTCAAAAAAAATGCTAAAATTCCAGTTGAAATTTTTTCAAAGTCCCTGAAAAATTTTCCAATTTTTGTCCCAATTCTTCCCATTCCCATTGAAACTTTTCAAATCCCTCTCAAAATTGTTGAAATTCTCTTGAAGCTTTTAAAATTCTCTCTAGAATTTTCAAAATCCATGGCCACATGTTTACAATTTCACATAAAAAAATTGCTAAAATTCCAGTTGAAATTTTTTCAAAGTCCCTGATAAATTTTCCAATTTTTGTCCCAATTCCTCCCATTCCCATTGAAACTTTTCAAATCCCTCTCAAAATTGTTGAAATTCTGTTGAAGCTTTTAAAATTCTCTCTAGAATTTTCAAAATCCATGGCCACATGTTTACAATTTCACGTCAAAAAATGGCTAAAATTCCAGTTGAAATTTTTTCAAAGTCCCTTAAAAATTTTCCAATTTTTGTCCCAATTCTTCCCATTCCCATTGAAACTTTTCAAATCCCTCTCAAAATTGTTGAAATTCTGTTGAAGCTTTTAAAATTCTCTCTAGAATTTTCAAAATCCATGGCCACATGTTTACAATTTCACGTAAAAAAAATGGCTAAAATTCCAGTTGAAATTTTTTCAAAGTCCCTTAAAAATTTTCCAATTTTTGTCCCAATTCTTCCCATTCCCATTGAAACTTTTCAAATCCCTCTCAAAATTGTTGAAATTCTCTTGAAGCTTTTAAAATTCTCTCTAGAATTTTCAAAATCCATGGCCACATGTTTACAATTTCACGTCAAAAAATGGCTAAAATTCCAGTTGAAATTTTTTCAAAGTCCCTTAAAAATTTTCCAATTTTTGTCCCAATTCTTCCCATTCCCATTGAAACTTTGCAAATCCCTCTCAAAATTGTTGAAATTCTGTTGAAGCTTTTAAAATTCTCTCTAGAATTTTCAAAATCCATGGCCACATATTTACAATTTCACGTCAAAAAATTGCTAAAATTCCAGTTGAAATTTTTTCAAAGTCCCTGAAAAATTTTTCATTTTTTGTCCCAATTCTTCCCATTCCCATTGAAACTTTTCAAATCCCTCTCCAAATTGTTGAAATTCTCCTGAAGCTTTTAAAATTCTCTCTAGAATTTTCAAAATCCATGTCCACATGTTTACAATTTCACGTCAAAAAATGGCTAAAATTCCAGTTGAAATTTTTTCAAAGTCCCTTAAAAATTTTCCAATTTTTGTCCCAATTCTTCCCATTCCCATTGAAACTTTTCAAATCCCTCTCAAAATTGTTGAAATTCTCTTGAAGCTTTTAAAATTCTCTCTAGAATTTTCAAAATCCATGGCCACATGTTTACAATTTCACGTCAAAAAATGGCTAAAATTCCAGTTGAAATTTTTTCAAAGTCCCTTAAAAATTTTCCAATTTTTGTCCCAATTCTTCCCATTCCCATTGAAACTTTTCAAATCCCTCTCAAAATTGTTGAAATTCTGTTGAAGCTTTTAAAATTCTCTCTAGAATTTTCAAAATCCATGGCCACATGTTTACAATTTCACGTCAAAAAATGGCTAAAATTCCAGTTGAAATTTTTTCAAAGTCCCTTAAAAATTTTCCAATTTTTGTCCCAATTCTTCCCATTCCCATTGAAACTTTTCAAATCCCTCTCAAAATTGTTGAAATTCTGTTGAAGCTTTTAAAATTCTCTCTAGAATTTTCAAAATCCATGGCCACATGTTTACAATTTCACGTCAAAAAAAATGCTAAAATTCCAGTTGAAATTTTTTCAAAGTCCCTGAAAAATTTTCCAATTTTTGTCCCAATTCTTCCCATTCCCATTGAAACTTTTCAAATCCCTCTCAAAATTGTTGAAATTCTGTTGAAGCTTTTAAAATTCTCTCTAGAATTTTCAAAATCCATGGCCACATGTTTACAATTTCACGTCAAAAAATGGCTAAAATTCCAGTTGAAATTTTTTCAAAGTCCCTTAAAAATTTTCCAATTTTTGTCCCAATTCTTCCCATTCCCATTGAAACTTTTCAAATCCCTCTCAAAATTGTTGAAATTCTCTTGAAGCTTTTAAAATTCTCTCTAGAATTTTCAAAATCCATGTCCACATGTTTACAATTTCACGTCAAAAAAGATGGTAAAATTCCAGTTGAAATTTTTTCAAAGTCCCTGAAAAATTTTCCAATTTTTGTCCCAATTCTTCCCATTCCCATTGAAACTTTGCAAATCCCTCTCAAAATTGTTGAAATTCTGTTGAAGCTTTTAAAATTCTCTCTAGAATTTTCAAAATCCATGGCCACATGTTTACAATTTCACGTAAAAAAAATGGCTAAAATTCCAGTTGAAATTTTTTCAAAGTCCCTTAAAAATTTTCCAATTTTTGTCCCAATTCTTCCCATTCCCATTGAAACTTTTCAAATCCCTCTCAAAATTGTTGAAATTCTCTTGAAGCTTTTAAAATTCTCTCTAGAATTTTCAAAATCCATGTCCACATCTTTACAATTTCACGTAAAAAAAATGGCTAAAATTCCAGTTGAAATTTTTTCAAAGTCCCTTAAAAATTTTCCAATTTTTGTCCCAATTCTTCCCATTCCCATTGAAACTTTTCAAATCCCTCTCAAAATTGTAGAAATTCTGTTAAATCTTTTAAAATTCTCTCTAGAATTTTCAAAATCCATGTCCACATGTTTACAATTTCACGTCAAAAAATTGCTAAAATTCCAGTTGAAATTTTTTCAAAGTCCCTGATAAATTTTCCAATTTTTGTCCCAATTCCTCCCATTCCCATTGAAACTTTTCAAATCCCTCTCAAAATTGTTGAAATTCTGTTGAAGCTTTTAAAATTCTCTCTAGAATTTTCAAAATCCATGTCAACATGTTTACAATTTCACGTAAAAAAATGGCTAAAATTCCAGTTGAAATTTTTTCAAAGTCCCTTAAAAATTTTCCAATTTTTGTCCCAATTCTTCCCATTCCCATTGAAACTTTTCAAATCCCTCTCAAAATTGTTGAAATTCTGTTGAAGCTTTTAAAATTCTCTCTAGAATTTTCAAAATCCATGGCCACATGTTTACAATTTCACGTCAAAAAATGGCTAAAATTCCAGTTGAAATTTTTTCAAAGTCCCTTAAAAATTTTCCAATTTTTGTCCCAATTCTTCCCATTCCCATTGAAACTTTTCAAATCCCTCTCAAAATTGTTGAAATTCTCTTGAAGCTTTTAAAATTCTCTCTAGAATTTTCAAAATCCATGGCCACATGTTTACAATTTCACGTCAAAAAAAATGCTAAAATTCCAGTTGAAATTTTTTCAAAGTCCCTTAAAAATTTTCCAATTTTTGTCCCAATTCTTCCCATTCCCATTGAAACTTTTCAAATCCCTCTCAAAATTGTTGAAATTCTGTTGAAGCTTTTAAAATTCTCTCTAGAATTTTCAAAATCCATGGCCACATGTTTACAATTTCACGTCAAAAAAAATGCTAAAATTCCAGTTGAAATTTTTTCAAAGTCCCTTAAAAATTTTCCAATTTTTGTCCCAATTCTTCCCATTCCCATTGAAACTTTTCAAATCCCTCTCAAAATTGTTGAAATTCTCTTGAAGCTTTTAAAATTCTCTCTAGAATTTTCAAAATCCATGGCCACATGTTTACAATTTCACGTCAAAAAATGGCTAAAATTCCAGTTGAAATTTTTTCAAAGTCCCTTAAAAATTTTCCAATTTTTGTCCCAATTCTTCCCATTCCCATTGAAACTTTTCAAATCCCTCTCAAAATTGTTGAAATTCTGTTGAAGCTTTTAAAATTCTCTCTAGAATTTTCAAAATCCATGGCCACATGTTTACAATTTCACGTCAAAAAATGGCTAAAATTCCAGTTGAAATTTTTTCAAAGTCCCTTAAAAATTTTCCAATTTTTGTCCCAATTCTTCCCATTCCCATTGAAACTTTTCAAATCCCTCTCAAAATTGTTGAAATTCTGTTGAAGCTTTTAAAATTCTCTCTAGAATTTTCAAAATCCATGGCCACATGTTTACAATTTCACGTCAAAAAAAATGCTAAAATTCCAGTTGAAATTTTTTCAAAGTCCCTGAAAAATTTTCCAATTTTTGTCCCAATTCTTCCCATTCCCATTGAAACTTTTCAAATCCCTCTCAAAATTGTTGAAATTCTGTTGAAGCTTTTAAAATTCTCTCTAGAATTTTCAAAATCCATGGCCACATGTTTACAATTTCACGTCAAAAAATGGCTAAAATTCCAGTTGAAATTTTTTCAAAGTCCCTTAAAAATTTTCCAATTTTTGTCCCAATTCTTCCCATTCCCATTGAAACTTTTCAAATCCCTCTCAAAATTGTTGAAATTCTCTTGAAGCTTTTAAAATTCTCTCTAGAATTTTCAAAATCCATGTCCACATGTTTACAATTTCACGTCAAAAAAGATGGTAAAATTCCAGTTGAAATTTTTTCAAAGTCCCTGAAAAATTTTCCAATTTTTGTCCCAATTCTTCCCATTCCCATTGAAACTTTGCAAATCCCTCTCAAAATTGTTGAAATTCTGTTGAAGCTTTTAAAATTCTCTCTAGAATTTTCAAAATCCATGGCCACATGTTTACAATTTCACGTAAAAAAAATGGCTAAAATTCCAGTTGAAATTTTTTCAAAGTCCCTTAAAAATTTTCCAATTTTTGTCCCAATTCTTCCCATTCCCATTGAAACTTTTCAAATCCCTCTCAAAATTGTTGAAATTCTCTTGAAGCTTTTAAAATTCTCTCTAGAATTTTCAAAATCCATGTCCACATCTTTACAATTTCACGTAAAAAAAATGGCTAAAATTCCAGTTGAAATTTTTTCAAAGTCCCTTAAAAATTTTCCAATTTTTGTCCCAATTCTTCCCATTCCCATTGAAACTTTTCAAATCCCTCTCAAAATTGTAGAAATTCTGTTAAATCTTTTAAAATTCTCTCTAGAATTTTCAAAATCCATGTCCACATGTTTACAATTTCACGTCAAAAAATTGCTAAAATTCCAGTTGAAATTTTTTCAAAGTCCCTGATAAATTTTCCAATTTTTGTCCCAATTCCTCCCATTCCCATTGAAACTTTTCAAATCCCTCTCAAAATTGTTGAAATTCTGTTGAAGCTTTTAAAATTCTCTCTAGAATTTTCAAAATCCATGTCAACATGTTTACAATTTCACGTAAAAAAATGGCTAAAATTCCAGTTGAAATTTTTTCAAAGTCCCTTAAAAATTTTCCAATTTTTGTCCCAATTCTTCCCATTCCCATTGAAACTTTTCAAATCCCTCTCAAAATTGTTGAAATTCTGTTGAAGCTTTTAAAATTCTCTCTAGAATTTTCAAAATCCATGGCCACATGTTTACAATTTCACGTCAAAAAATGGCTAAAATTCCAGTTGAAATTTTTTCAAAGTCCCTTAAAAATTTTCCAATTTTTGTCCCAATTCTTCCCATTCCCATTGAAACTTTTCAAATCCCTCTCAAAATTGTTGAAATTCTCTTGAAGCTTTTAAAATTCTCTCTAGAATTTTCAAAATCCATGGCCACATGTTTACAATTTCACGTCAAAAAAAATGCTAAAATTCCAGTTGAAATTTTTTCAAAGTCCCTTAAAAATTTTCCAATTTTTGTCCCAATTCTTCCCATTCCCATTGAAACTTTTCAAATCCCTCTCCAAATTGTTGAAATTCTGTTGAAGCTTTTAAAATTCTCTCTAGAAGTTTCAAAATCCATGTCCACATGTTTACAATTTCACGTCAAAAAATGGCTAAAATTCCAGTTGAAATTTTTTCAAAGTCCCTTCAAAATTTTCCAATTTTTGTCCCAATTCTTCCCATTCCCATTGAAACTTTTCAAATCCCTCTCAAAATTGTTGAAATTCTCTTGAAGCTTTTAAAATTCTCTCTAGAATTTTCAAAATCCATGTCCACATCTTTACAATTTCACATAAAAAAATGGCTAAAATTCCAGTTGAAATTTTTTCAAAGTCCCTTAAAAATTTTCCAACTTTTGTCCCAATTCTTCCCATTCCCATTGAAACTTTTCAAATCCCTCTCAAAATTGTTGAAATTCTCTTGAAGCTTTTAAAATTCTCTCTAGAACTTTCAAAATCCATGGCCACATGTTTACAATTTCACGTCAAAAAATTGCTAAAATTCCAGTTGAAATTTTTTCAAAGTCCCTTAAAAATTTTCCAATTTTTGTCCCAATTCTTCCCATTCCCTCGAAACTTTTCAAATCCCTCTCAAAATTGTTGAAATTCTCTTGAAGCTTTTAAAATTCTCTCTAGAATTTTCAAAATCCATGGCCACATGTTTACAATTTCACATAAAAAAATGGCTAAAATTCCAGTTGAAATTTTTTCAAAGTCCCTTCAAAATTTTCCCATTTTTGTCCCAATTCTTCCCATTCCCATTGAAACTTTTCAAATCCCTCTCAAAATTGTTGAAATTCTGTTGAAGCTTTTAAAATTCTCTCTAGAATTTTCAAAATCCATGTCCACATGTTTACAATTTCACGTAAAAAATAATTGCTAAAATTCCAGTTGAAATTTTTTCAAAGTCCCTTAAAAATTTTCCAATTTTTGTCCCAATTCTTCCCATTCCCATTGAAACTTTTCAAATCCCTCTCAAAATTGTTGAAATTCTCTTGAAGCTTTTAAAATTCTCTCTAGAATTTTCAAAATCCATGGCCACATCTTTACAATTTCACATAAAAAAATGGCTAAAATTCCAGTTGAAATTTTTTCAAAGTCCCTTAAAAATTTTCCAATTTTTGTCCCAATTCTTCCCATTCCCATTGAAACTTTTCAAATCCCTCTCAAAATTGTTGAAATTCTCTTGAAGCTTTTAAAATTCTCTCTAGAATTTTCAAAATCCACTTCAACATGTTTACAATTTCACGTCATAAAATTGCTAAAATTCCAGTTGAAATTTTTTCAAAGTCCCTTAAAAATTTTCCGATTTTTGTCCCAATTCTTCCCATTCCCATTGAAACTTTTCAAATCCCTCTCAAAATTGTTGAAATTCTCTTGAAGCTTTTAAAATTCTCTCTAGAATTTTCAAAATCCATGTCCACATCTTTACAATTTCACATAAAAAAATGGCTAAAATTCCAGTTGAAATTTTTTCAAAGTCCCTTAAAAATTTTCCAACTTTTGTCCCAATTCTTCCCATTCCCATTGAAACTTTTCAAATCCCTCTCAAAATTGTTGAAATTCTCTTGAAGCTTTTAAAATTCTCTCTAGAACTTTCAAAATCCATGGCCACATGTTTACAATTTCACGTCAAAAAATTGCTAAAATTCCAGTTGAAATTTTTTCAAAGTCCCTTAAAAATTTTCCAATTTTTGTCCCAATTCTTCCCATTCCCTCGAAACTTTTCAAATCCCTCTCAAAATTGTTGAAATTCTCTTGAAGCTTTTAAAATTCTCTCTAGAATTTTCAAAATCCATGGCCACATGTTTACAATTTCACGTCAAAAAATGGCTAAAATTCCAGTTGAAATTTTTTCAAAGTCCCTTCAAAATTTTCCCATTTTTGTCCCAATTCTTCCCATTCCCATTGAAACTTTTCAAATCCCTCTCAAAATTGTTGAAATTCTGTTGAAGCTTTTAAAATTCTCTCTAGAATTTTCAAAATCCATGTCCACATGTTTACAATTTCACGTAAAAAATAATTGCTAAAATTCCAGTTGAAATTTTTTCAAAGTCCCTTAAAAATTTTCCAATTTTTGTCCCAATTCTTCCCATTCCCATTGAAACTTTTCAAATCCCTCTCAAAATTGTTGAAATTCTCTTGAAGCTTTTAAAATTCTCTCTAGAATTTTCAAAATCCATGGCCACATGTTTACAATTTCACATAAAAAAATGGCTAAAATTCCAGTTGAAATTTTTTCAAAGTCCCTTAAAAATTTTCCAATTTTTGTCCCAATTCTTCCCATTCCCATTGAAACTTTTCAAATCCCTCTCAAAATTGTTGAAATTCTCTTGAAGCTTTTAAAATTCTCTCTAGAATTTTCAAAATCCACTTCAACATGTTTACAATTTCACGTCATAAAATTGCTAAAATTCCAGTTGAAATTTTTTCAAAGTCCCTTAAAAATTTTCCGATTTTTGTCCCAATTCTTCCCATTCCCACTGAAACTTTTCAAATCCCTCTCAAAATTGTTGAAATTCTGTTGAAGCTTTTAAAATTCTCTCTAGAATTTTCAAAATCCGTGGCCACATGTTTACAATTTCACATTAAAAAATTGCTAAAATTCCAGTTGAAATTTTTTCAAAGTCCCTTAAAAATTTTCCAATTTTTGTCCCAATTCTTCCCATTCCCATTGAAACTTTTCAAATCCCTCTCAAAATTGTTGAAATTCTGTTGAAGCTTTTAAAATTCTCTCTAGAATTTTCAAAATCCATGGCCACATGTTTACAATTTCACGTCAAAAAATGGCTAAAATTCCAGTTGAAATTTTTTCAAAGTCCCTTAAAAATTTTCCAATTTTTGTCCCAATTCTTCCCATTCCCATTGAAACTTTTCAAATCCCTCTCAAAATTGTTGAAATTCTCTTGAAGCTTTTAAAATTCTCTCTAGAATTTTCAAAATCCATGGCCACATGTTTACAATTTCACGTCAAAAAAAATGCTAAAATTCCAGTTGAAATTTTTTCAAAGTCCCTTAAAAATTTTCCAATTTTTGTCCCAATTCTTCCCATTCCCATTGAAACTTTTCAAATCCCTCTCAAAATTGTTGAAATTCTGTTGAAGCTTTTAAAAATCTCTCTAGAATTTTCAAAATCCACTTCAACATGTTTACAATTTCACGTCAAAAAATGGCTAAAATTCCAGTTGAAATTTTTTCAAAGTCCCTTAAAAATTTTCCAATTTTTGTCCCAATTCTTCCCATTCCCATTGAAACTTTTCAAATCCCTCTCAAAATTGTTGAAATTCTCTTGAAGCTTTTAAAATTCTCTCTAGAATTTTCAAAATCCATGTCCACATCTTTACAATTTCACATAAAAAAATGGCTAAAATTCCAGTTGAAATTTTTTCAAAGTCCCTTAAAAATTTTCCAACTTTTGTCCCAATTCTTCCCATTCCCATTGAAACTTTTCAAATCCCTCTCAAAATTGTTGAAATTCTCTTGAAGCTTTTAAAATTCTCTCTAGAACTTTCAAAATCCATGGCCACATGTTTACAATTTCACGTCAAAAAATTGCTAAAATTCCAGTTGAAATTTTTTCAAAGTCCCTTAAAAATTTTCCAATTTTTGTCCCAATTCTTCCCATTCCCTCGAAACTTTTCAAATCCCTCTCAAAATTGTTGAAATTCTCTTGAAGCTTTTAAAATTCTCTCTAGAATTTTCAAAATCCATGGCCACATGTTTACAATTTCACGTCAAAAAATGGCTAAAATTCCAGTTGAAATTTTTTCAAAGTCCCTTCAAAATTTTCCCATTTTTGTCCCAATTCTTCCCATTCCCATTGAAACTTTTCAAATCCCTCTCAAAATTGTTGAAATTCTGTTGAAGCTTTTAAAATTCTCTCTAGAATTTTCAAAATCCATGTCCACATGTTTACTATTTCACGTAAAAAATAATTGCTAAAATTCCAGTTGAAATTTTTTCAAAGTCCCTTAAAAATTTTCCAATTTTTGTCCCAATTCTTCCCATTCCCATTGAAACTTTTCAAATCCCTCTCAAAATTGTTGAAATTCTCTTGAAGCTTTTAAAATTCTCTCTAGAATTTTCAAAATCCATGGCCACATCTTTACAATTTCACATAAAAAAATGGCTAAAATTCCAGTTGAAATTTTTTCAAAGTCCCTTAAAAATTTTCCAATTTTTGTCCCAATTCTTCCCATTCCCATTGAAACTTTTCAAATCCCTCTCAAAATTGTTGAAATTCTCTTGAAGCTTTTAAAATTCTCTCTAGAATTTTCAAAATCCACTTCAACATGTTTACAATTTCACGTCATAAAATTGCTAAAATTCCAGTTGAAATTTTTTCAAAGTCCCTTAAAAATTTTCCGATTTTTGTCCCAATTCTTCCCATTCCCATTGAAACTTTTCAAATCCCTCTCAAAATTGTTGAAATTCTCTTGAAGCTTTTAAAATTCTCTCTAGAATTTTCAAAATCCATGTCCACATCTTTACAATTTCACATAAAAAAATGGCTAAAATTCCAGTTGAAATTTTTTCAAAGTCCCTTAAAAATTTTCCAACTTTTGTCCCAATTCTTCCCATTCCCATTGAAACTTTTCAAATCCCTCTCAAAATTGTTGAAATTCTCTTGAAGCTTTTAAAATTCTCTCTAGAACTTTCAAAATCCATGGCCACATGTTTACAATTTCACGTCAAAAAATTGCTAAAATTCCAGTTGAAATTTTTTCAAAGTCCCTTCAAAATTTTCCCATTTTTGTCCCAATTCTTCCCATTCCCTCGAAACTTTTCAAATCCCTCTCAAAATTGTTGAAATTCTCTTGAAGCTTTTAAAATTCTCTCTAGAATTTTCAAAATCCATGGCCACATGTTTACAATTTCACGTCAAAAAATGGCTAAAATTCCAGTTGAAATTTTTTCAAAGTCCCTTCAAAATTTTCCCATTTTTGTCCCAATTCTTCCCATTCCCATTGAAACTTTTCAAATCCCTCTCAAAATTGTTGAAATTCTGTTGAAGCTTTTAAAATTCTCTCTAGAATTTTCAAAATCCATGTCCACATGTTTACAATTTCACGTAAAAAATAATTGCTAAAATTCCAGTTGAAATTTTTTCAAAGTCCCTTAAAAATTTTCCAATTTTTGTCCCAATTCTTCCCATTCCCATTGAAACTTTTCAAATCCCTCTCAAAATTGTTGAAATTCTCTTGAAGCTTTTAAAATTCTCTCTAGAATTTTCAAAATCCATGGCCACATGTTTACAATTTCACATAAAAAAATGGCTAAAATTCCAGTTGAAATTTTTTCAAAGTCCCTTAAAAATTTTCCAATTTTTGTCCCAATTCTTCCCATTCCCATTGAAACTTTTCAAATCCCTCTCAAAATTGTTGAAATTCTCTTGAAGCTTTTAAAATTCTCTCTAGAATTTTCAAAATCCACTTCAACATGTTTACAATTTCACGTCATAAAATTGCTAAAATTCCAGTTGAAATTTTTTCAAAGTCCCTTAAAAATTTTCCGATTTTTGTCCCAATTCTTCCCATTCCCACTGAAACTTTTCAAATCCCTCTCAAAATTGTTGAAATTCTGTTGAAGCTTTTAAAATTCTCTCTAGAATTTTCAAAATCCGTGGCCACATGTTTACAATTTCACATTAAAAAATTGCTAAAATTCCAGTTGAAATTTTTTCAAAGTCCCTTAAAAATTTTCCAATTTTTGTCCCAATTCTTCCCATTCCCATTGAAACTTTTCAAATCCCTCTCAAAATTGTTGAAATTCTCTTGAAGCTTTTAAAATTCTCTCTAGAATTTTCAAAATCCATGGCCACATGTTTACAATTTCACGTCAAAAAAAATGCTAAAATTCCAGTTGAAATTTTTTCAAAGTCCCTGAAAAATTTTCCAATTTTTGTCCCAATTCTTCCCATTCCCATTGAAACTTTTCAAATCCCTCTCAAAATTGTTGAAATTCTGTTGAAGCTTTTAAAAATCTCTCTAGAATTTTCAAAATCCACTTCAACATGTTTACAATTTCACGTCAAAAAATGGCTAAAATTCCAGTTGAAATTTTTTCAAAGTCCCTTCAAAATTTTCCAATTTTTGTCCCAATTCTTCCCATTCCCATTGAAACTTTTCAAATCCCTCTCAAAATTGTTGAAATTCTCTTGAAGCTTTTAAAATTCTCTCTAGAATTTTCAAAATCCATGTCCACATCTTTACAATTTCACATAAAAAAATGGCTAAAATTCCAGTTGAAATTTTTTCAAAGTCCCTTAAAAATTTTCCAACTTTTGTCCCAATTCTTCCCATTCCCATTGAAACTTTTCAAATCCCTCTCAAAATTGTTGAAATTCTCTTGAAGCTTTTAAAATTCTCTCTAGAATTTTCAAAATCCATGGCCACATGTTTACAATTTCACGTCAAAAAATGGCTAAAATTCCAGTTGAAATTTTTTCAAAGTCCCTTAAAAATTTTCCAATTTTTGTCCCAATTCTTCCCATTCCCTCGAAACTTTTCAAATCCCTCTCAAAATTGTTGAAATTCTCTTGAAGCTTTTAAAATTCTCTCTAGAATTTTCAAAATCCATGGCCACATGTTTACAATTTCACGTCAAAAAATGGCTAAAATTCCAGTTGAAATTTTTTCAAAGTCCCTTCAAAATTTTCCCATTTTTGTCCCAATTCTTCCCATTCCCATTGAAACTTTTCAAATCCCTCTCAAAATTGTTGAAATTCTGTTGAAGCTTTTAAAATTCTCTCTAGAATTTTCAAAATCCATGTCCACATGTTTACAATTTCACGTAAAAAATAATTGCTAAAATTCCAGTTGAAATTTTTTCAAAGTCCCTTAAAAATTTTCCAATTTTTGTCCCAATTCTTCCCATTCCCATTGAAACTTTTCAAATCCCTCTCAAAATTGTTGAAATTCTCTTGAAGCTTTTAAAATTCTCTCTAGAATTTTCAAAATCCATGGCCACATGTTTACAATTTCACATAAAAAAATGGCTAAAATTCCAGTTGAAATTTTTTCAAAGTCCCTTAAAAATTTTCCAATTTTTGTCCCAATTCTTCCCATTCCCATTGAAACTTTTCAAATCCCTCTCAAAATTGTTGAAATTCTCTTGAAGCTTTTAAAATTCTCTCTAGAATTTTCAAAATCCACTTCAACATGTTTACAATTTCACGTCATAAAATTGCTAAAATTCCAGTTGAAATTTTTTCAAAGTCCCTTAAAAATTTTCCGATTTTTGTCCCAATTCTTCCCATTCCCACTGAAACTTTTCAAATCCCTCTCAAAATTGTTGAAATTCTGTTGAAGCTTTTAAAATTCTCTCTAGAATTTTCAAAATCCGTGGCCACATGTTTACAATTTCACATTAAAAAATTGCTAAAATTCCAGTTGAAATTTTTTCAAAGTCCCTTAAAAATTTTCCAATTTTTGTCCCAATTCTTCCCATTCCCTCGAAACTTTTCAAATCCCTCTCAAAATTGTTGAAATTCTCTTGAAGCTTTTAAAATTCTCTCTAGAATTTTCAAAATCCATGGCCACATGTTTACAATTTCACGTCAAAAAATGGCTAAAATTCCAGTTGAAATTTTTTCAAAGTCCCTGAAAAATTTTCCAATTTTTGTCCCAATTCTTCCCATTCCCATTGAAACTTTTCAAATCCCTCTCAAAATTGTTGAAATTCTCTTGAAGCTTTTAAAATTCTCTCTAGAATTTTCAAAATCCATGTCCACATGTTTACAATTTCACGACAAAAAATTGCTAAAATTCCAGTTGAAATTTTTTCAAAGTCCCTTAAAAATTTTCCAATTTTTGTCCCAATTCTTCCCATTCCCATTGAAACTTTTCAAATCCCTCTCAAAATTGTTGAAATTCTGTTGAAGCTTTTAAAATTCTCTCTAGAATTTTCAAAATCCATGGCCACATGTTTACAATTTCACATAAAAAAATGGCTAAAATTCCAGTTGAAATTTTTTCAAAGTCCCTTAAAAATTTTCCAATTTTTGTCCCAATTCTTCCCATTCCCATTGAAACTTTTCAAATCCCTCTCAAAATTGTTGAAATTCTCTTGAAGCTTTTAAAATTCTCTCTAGAATTTTCAAAATCCACTTCAACATGTTTACAATTTCACGTCATAAAATTGCTAAAATTCCAGTTGAAATTTTTTCAAAGTCCCTTAAAAATTTTCCGATTTTTGTCCCAATTCTTCCCATTCCCACTGAAACTTTTCAAATCCCTCTCAAAATTGTTGAAATTCTGTTGAAGCTTTTAAAATTCTCTCTAGAATTTTCAAAATCCGTGGCCACATGTTTACAATTTCACATTAAAAAATTGCTAAAATTCCAGTTGAAATTTTTTCAAAGTCCCTTAAAAATTTTCCAATTTTTGTCCCAATTCTTCCCATTCCCTCGAAACTTTTCAAATCCCTCTCAAAATTGTTGAAATTCTCTTGAAGCTTTTAAAATTCTCTCTAGAATTTTCAAAATCCATGGCCACATGTTTACAATTTCACGTCAAAAAATGGCTAAAATTCCAGTTGAAATTTTTTCAAAGTCCCTGAAAAATTTTCCAATTTTTGTCCCAATTCTTCCCATTCCCATTGAAACTTTTCAAATCCCTCTCAAAATTGTTGAAATTCTCTTGAAGCTTTTAAAATTCTCTCTAGAATTTTCAAAATCCATGTCCACATGTTTACAATTTCACGACAAAAAATTGCTAAAATTCCAGTTGAAATTTTTTCAAAGTCCCTTAAAAATTTTCCAATTTTTGTCCCAATTCTTCCCATTCCCATTGAAACTTTTCAAATCCCTCTCAAAATTGTTGAAATTCTGTTGAAGCTTTTAAAATTCTCTCTAGAATTTTCAAAATCCATGGCCACATGTTTACAATTTCACATAAAAAAATGGCTAAAATTCCAGTTGAAATTTTTTCAAAGTCCCTTAAAAATTTTCCAATTTTTGTCCCAATTCTTCCCATTCCCATTGAAACTTTTCAAATCCCTCTCAAAATTGTTGAAATTCTCTTGAAGCTTTTAAAATTCTCTCTAGAATTTTCAAAATCCACTTCAACATGTTTACAATTTCACGTCATAAAATTGCTAAAATTCCAGTTGAAATTTTTTCAAAGTCCCTTAAAAATTTTCCGATTTTTGTCCCAATTCTTCCCATTCCCACTGAAACTTTTCAAATCCCTCTCAAAATTGTTGAAATTCTGTTGAAGCTTTTAAAATTCTCTCTAGAATTTTCAAAATCCGTGGCCACATGTTTACAATTTCACATTAAAAAATTGCTAAAATTCCAGTTGAAATTTTTTCAAAGTCCCTTAAAAATTTTCCAATTTTTGTCCCAATTCTTCCCATTCCCATTGAAACTTTTCAAATCCCTCTCAAAATTGTTGAAATTCTCTTGAAGCTTTTAAAATTCTCTCTAGAATTTTCAAAATCCATGGCCACATGTTTACAATTTCACGTCAAAAAAAATGCTAAAATTCCAGTTGAAATTTTTTCAAAGTCCCTGAAAAATTTTCCAATTTTTGTCCCAATTCTTCCCATTCCCATTGAAACTTTTCAAATCCCTCTCAAAATTGTTGAAATTCTGTTGAAGCTTTTAAAAATCTCTCTAGAATTTTCAAAATCCACTTCAACATGTTTACAATTTCACGTCAAAAAATGGCTAAAATTCCAGTTGAAATTTTTTCAAAGTCCCTTCAAAATTTTCCAATTTTTGTCCCAATTCTTCCCATTCCCATTGAAACTTTTCAAATCCCTCTCAAAATTGTTGAAATTCTCTTGAAGCTTTTAAAATTCTCTCTAGAATTTTCAAAATCCATGGCCACATGTTTACAATTTCACATAAAAAATGGCTAAAATTCCAGTTGAAATTTTTTCAAAGTCCCTTAAAAATTTTCCAACTTTTGTCCCAATTCTTCCCATTCCCATTGAAACTTTTCAAATCCCTCTCAAAATTGTTGAAATTCTCTTGAAGCTTTTAAAATTCTCTCTAGAATTTTCAAAATCCATGGCCACATGTTTACAATTTCACGTCAAAAAATTGCTAAAATTCCAGTTGAAATTTTTTCAAAGTCCCTTAAAAATTTTCCAATTTTTGTCCCAATTCTTCCCATTCCCTCGAAACTTTTCAAATCCCTCTCAAAATTGTTGAAATTCTCTTGAAGCTTTTAAAATTCTCTCTAGAATTTTCAAAATCCATGGCCACATGTTTACAATTTCACGTCAAAAAATGGCTAAAATTCCAGTTGAAATTTTTTCAAAGTCCCTTCAAAATTTTCCCATTTTTGTCCCAATTCTTCCCATTCCCATTGAAACTTTTCAAATCCCTCTCAAAATTGTTGAAATTCTGTTGAAGCTTTTAAAATTCTCTCTAGAATTTTCAAAATCCATGTCCACATGTTTACAATTTCACGTAAAAAATAATTGCTAAAATTCCAGTTGAAATTTTTTCAAAGTCCCTTAAAAATTTTCCAATTTTTGTCCCAATTCTTCCCATTCCCATTGAAACTTTTCAAATCCCTCTCAAAATTGTTGAAATTCTCTTGAAGCTTTTAAAATTCTCTCTAGAATTTTCAAAATCCATGGCCACATGTTTACAATTTCACATAAAAAAATGGCTAAAATTCCAGTTGAAATTTTTTCAAAGTCCCTTAAAAATTTTCCAATTTTTGTCCCAATTCTTCCCATTCCCATTGAAACTTTTCAAATCCCTCTCAAAATTGTTGAAATTCTCTTGAAGCTTTTAAAATTCTCTCTAGAATTTTCAAAATCCACTTCAACATGTTTACAATTTCACGTCATAAAATTGCTAAAATTCCAGTTGAAATTTTTTCAAAGTCCCTTAAAAATTTTCCGATTTTTGTCCCAATTCTTCCCATTCCCACTGAAACTTTTCAAATCCCTCTCAAAATTGTTGAAATTCTGTTGAAGCTTTTAAAATTCTCTCTAGAATTTTCAAAATCCGTGGCCACATGTTTACAATTTCACATTAAAAAATTGCTAAAATTCCAGTTGAAATTTTTTCAAAGTCCCTTAAAAATTTTCCAATTTTTGTCCCAATTCTTCCCATTCCCTCGAAACTTTTCAAATCCCTCTCAAAATTGTTGAAATTCTCTTGAAGCTTTTAAAATTCTCTCTAGAATTTTCAAAATCCATGGCCACATGTTTACAATTTCACGTCAAAAAATGGCTAAAATTCCAGTTGAAATTTTTTCAAAGTCCCTGAAAAATTTTCCAATTTTTGTCCCAATTCTTCCCATTCCCATTGAAACTTTTCAAATCCCTCTCAAAATTGTTGAAATTCTCTTGAAGCTTTTAAAATTCTCTCTAGAATTTTCAAAATCCATGTCCACATGTTTACAATTTCACGACAAAAAATTGCTAAAATTCCAGTTGAAATTTTTTCAAAGTCCCTTAAAAATTTTCCAATTTTTGTCCCAATTCTTCCCATTCCCATTGAAACTTTTCAAATCCCTCTCAAAATTGTTGAAATTCTGTTGAAGCTTTTAAAATTCTCTCTAGAATTTTCAAAATCCATGGCCACATGTTTACAATTTCACATAAAAAAATGGCTAAAATTCCAGTTGAAATTTTTTCAAAGTCCCTTAAAAATTTTCCAATTTTTGTCCCAATTCTTCCCATTCCCATTGAAACTTTTCAAATCCCTCTCAAAATTGTTGAAATTCTCTTGAAGCTTTTAAAATTCTCTCTAGAATTTTCAAAATCCACTTCAACATGTTTACAATTTCACGTCATAAAATTGCTAAAATTCCAGTTGAAATTTTTTCAAAGTCCCTTAAAAATTTTCCGATTTTTGTCCCAATTCTTCCCATTCCCATTGAAACTTTTCAAATCCCTCTCAAAATTGTTGAAATTCTCTTGAAGCTTTTAAAATTCTCTCTAGAATTTTCAAAATCCATGTCCACATCTTTACAATTTCACATAAAAAAATGGCTAAAATTCCAGTTGAAATTTTTTCAAAGTCCCTTAAAAATTTTCCAACTTTTGTCCCAATTCTTCCCATTCCCATTGAAACTTTTCAAATCCCTCTCAAAATTGTTGAAATTCTCTTGAAGCTTTTAAAATTCTCTCTAGAACTTTCAAAATCCATGGCCACATGTTTACAATTTCACGTCAAAAAATTGCTAAAATTCCAGTTGAAATTTTTTCAAAGTCCCTTAAAAATTTTCCAATTTTTGTCCCAATTCTTCCCATTCCCTCGAAACTTTTCAAATCCCTCTCAAAATTGTTGAAATTCTCTTGAAGCTTTTAAAATTCTCTCTAGAATTTTCAAAATCCATGGCCACATGTTTACAATTTCACGTCAAAAAATGGCTAAAATTCCAGTTGAAATTTTTTCAAAGTCCCTTCAAAATTTTCCCATTTTTGTCCCAATTCTTCCCATTCCCATTGAAACTTTTCAAATCCCTCTCAAAATTGTTGAAATTCTGTTGAAGCTTTTAAAATTCTCTCTAGAATTTTCAAAATCCATGGCCACATGTTTACAATTTCACATAAAAAAATGGCTAAAATTCCAGTTGAAATTTTTTCAAAGTCCCTTAAAAATTTTCCAATTTTTGTCCCAATTCTTCCCATTCCCATTGAAACTTTTCAAATCCCTCTCAAAATTGTTGAAATTCTGTTGAAGCTTTTAAAATTCTCTCTAGAATTTTCAAAATCCATGGCCACATGTTTACAATTTCACATAAAAAAATGGCTAAAATTCCAGTTGAAATTTTTTCAAAGTCCCTTAAAAATTTTCCAATTTTTGTCCCAATTCTTCCCATTCCCATTGAAACTTTTCAAATCCCTCTCAAAATTGTTGAAATTCTCTTGAAGCTTTTAAAATTCTCTCTAGAATTTTCAAAATCCACTTCAACATGTTTACAATTTCACGTCATAAAATTGCTAAAATTCCAGTTGAAATTTTTTCAAAGTCCCTTAAAAATTTTCCGATTTTTGTCCCAATTCTTCCCATTCCCATTGAAACTTTTCAAATCCCTCTCAAAATTGTTGAAATTCTCTTGAAGCTTTTAAAATTCTCTCTAGAATTTTCAAAATCCATGTCCACATCTTTACAATTTCACATAAAAAAATGGCTAAAATTCCAGTTGAAATTTTTTCAAAGTCCCTTAAAAATTTTCCAACTTTTGTCCCAATTCTTCCCATTCCCATTGAAACTTTTCAAATCCCTCTCAAAATTGTTGAAATTCTCTTGAAGCTTTTAAAATTCTCTCTAGAACTTTCAAAATCCATGGCCACATGTTTACAATTTCACGTCAAAAAATTGCTAAAATTCCAGTTGAAATTTTTTCAAAGTCCCTTAAAAATTTTCCAATTTTTGTCCCAATTCTTCCCATTCCCTCGAAACTTTTCAAATCCCTCTCAAAATTGTTGAAATTCTCTTGAAGCTTTTAAAATTCTCTCTAGAATTTTCAAAATCCATGGCCACATGTTTACAATTTCACGTCAAAAAATGGCTAAAATTCCAGTTGAAATTTTTTCAAAGTCCCTTCAAAATTTTCCCATTTTTGTCCCAATTCTTCCCATTCCCATTGAAACTTTTCAAATCCCTCTCAAAATTGTTGAAATTCTGTTGAAGCTTTTAAAATTCTCTCTAGAATTTTCAAAATCCATGTCCACATGTTTACAATTTCACGTAAAAAATAATTGCTAAAATTCCAGTTGAAATTTTTTCAAAGTCCCTTAAAAATTTTCCAATTTTTGTCCCAATTCTTCCCATTCCCATTGAAACTTTTCAAATCCCTCTCAAAATTGTTGAAATTCTCTTGAAGCTTTTAAAATTCTCTCTAGAATTTTCAAAATCCATGGCCACATGTTTACAATTTCACATAAAAAAATGGCTAAAATTCCAGTTGAAATTTTTTCAAAGTCCCTTAAAAATTTTCCAATTTTTGTCCCAATTCTTCCCATTCCCATTGAAACTTTTCAAATCCCTCTCAGAATTGTTGAAATTCTCTTGAAGCTTTTAAAATTCTCTCTAGAATTTTCAAAATCCACTTCAACATGTTTACAATTTCACGTCATAAAATTGCTAAAATTCCAGTTGAAATTTTTTCAAAGTCCCTTAAAAATTTTCCGATTTTTGTCCCAATTCTTCCCATTCCCACTGAAACTTTTCAAATCCCTCTCAAAATTGTTGAAATTCTGTTGAAGCTTTTAAAATTCTCTCTAGAATTTTCAAAATCCGTGGCCACATGTTTACAATTTCACATTAAAAAATTGCTAAAATTCCAGTTGAAATTTTTTCAAAGTCCCTTAAAAATTTTCCAATTTTTGTCCCAATTCTTCCCATTCCCATTGAAACTTTTCAAATCCCTCTCAAAATTGTTGAAATTCTCTTGAAGCTTTTAAAATTCTCTCTAGAATTTTCAAAATCCACTTCAACATGTTTACAATTTCACGTCAAAAAATGGCTAAAATTCCAGTTGAAATTTTTTCAAAGTCCCTTCAAAATTTTCCAATTTTTGTCCCAATTCTTCCCATTCCCATTGAAACTTTTCAAATCCCTCTCAAAATTGTTGAAATTCTCTTGAAGCTTTTAAAATTCTCTCTAGAATTTTCAAAATCCATGTCCACATCTTTACAATTTCACATAAAAAAATGGCTAAAATTCCAGTTGAAATTTTTTCAAAGTCCCTTAAAAATTTTCCAACTTTTGTCCCAATTCTTCCCATTCCCATTGAAACTTTTCAAATCCCTCTCAAAATTGTTGAAATTCTCTTGAAGCTTTTAAAATTCTCTCTAGAATTTTCAAAATCCATGGCCACATGTTTACAATTTCACGTCAAAAAATTGCTAAAATTCCAGTTGAAATTTTTTCAAAGTCCCTTAAAAATTTTCCAATTTTTGTCCCAATTCTTCCCATTCCCTCGAAACTTTTCAAATCCCTCTCAAAATTGTTGAAATTCTCTTGAAGCTTTTAAAATTCTCTCTAGAATTTTCAAAATCCATGGCCACATGTTTACAATTTCACGTCAAAAAATGGCTAAAATTCCAGTTGAAATTTTTTCAAAGTCCCTTCAAAATTTTCCCATTTTTGTCCCAATTCTTCCCATTCCCATTGAAACTTTTCAAATCCCTCTCAAAATTGTTGAAATTCTGTTGAAGCTTTTAAAATTCTCTCTAGAATTTTCAAAATCCATGTCCACATGTTTACAATTTCACGTCAAAAATAATTGCTAAAATTCCAGTTGAAATTTTTTCAAAGTCCCTTAAAAATTTTCCAATTTTTGTCCCAATTCTTCCCATTCCCATTGAAACTTTTCAAATCCCTCTCAAAATTGTTGAAATTCTCTTGAAGCTTTTAAAATTCTCTCTAGAATTTTCAAAATCCATGGCCACATGTTTACAATTTCACATAAAAAAATGGCTAAAATTCCAGTTGAAATTTTTTCAAAGTCCCTTAAAAATTTTCCAATTTTTGTCCCAATTCTTCCCATTCCCATTGAAACTTTTCAAATCCCTCTCAAAATTGTTGAAATTCTCTTGAAGCTTTTAAAATTCTCTCTAGAATTTTCAAAATCCACTTCAACATGTTTACAATTTCACGTCATAAAATTGCTAAAATTCCAGTTGAAATTTTTTCAAAGTCCCTTAAAAATTTTCCGATTTTTGTCCCAATTCTTCCCATTCCCACTGAAACTTTTCAAATCCCTCTCAAAATTGTTGAAATTCTGTTGAAGCTTTTAAAATTCTCTCTAGAATTTTCAAAATCCGTGGCCACATGTTTACAATTTCACATTAAAAAATTGCTAAAATTCCAGTTGAAATTTTTTCAAAGTCCCTTAAAAATTTTCCAATTTTTGTCCCAATTCTTCCCATTCCCTCGAAACTTTTCAAATCCCTCTCAAAATTGTTGAAATTCTCTTGAAGCTTTTAAAATTCTCTCTAGAATTTTCAAAATCCATGGCCACATGTTTACAATTTCACGTCAAAAAATGGCTAAAATTCCAGTTGAAATTTTTTCAAAGTCCCTGAAAAATTTTCCAATTTTTGTCCCAATTCTTCCCATTCCCATTGAAACTTTTCAAATCCCTCTCAAAATTGTTGAAATTCTCTTGAAGCTTTTAAAATTCTCTCTAGAATTTTCAAAATCCATGTCCACATGTTTACAATTTCACGACAAAAAATTGCTAAAATTCCAGTTGAAATTTTTTCAAAGTCCCTTAAAAATTTTCCAATTTTTGTCCCAATTCTTCCCATTCCCATTGAAACTTTTCAAATCCCTCTCAAAATTGTTGAAATTCTGTTGAAGCTTTTAAAATTCTCTCTAGAATTTTCAAAATCCATGGCCACATATTTACAATTTCACATAAAAAAATTGCTAAAATTCCAGTTGAAATTTTTTCAAAGTCCCTGAAAAATTTTTCAATTTTTGTCCCAATTCTTCCCATTCCCATTGAAACTTTTCAAATCCCTCTCAAAATTGTTGAAATTCTCCTGAAGCTTTTAAAATTCTCTCTAGAATTTTCAAAATCCATGTCCACATGTTTACAATTTCACGTCAAAAAATGGCTAAAATTCCAGTTGAAATTTTTTCAAAGTCCCTTAAAAATTTTCCAATTTTTGTCCCAATTCTTCCCGTTCCCATTGAAACTTTTCAAATCCCTCTCAAAATTGTTGAAATTCTGTTGAAGCTTTTAAAATTCTCTCTAGAATTTTCAAAATCCATGGCCACATGTTTACAATTTCACGTCAAAAAATGGCTAAAATTCCAGTTGAAATTTTTTCAAAGTCCCTTAAAAATTTTCCAATTTTTGTCCCAATTCTTCCCATTCCCATTGAAACTTTTCAAATCCCTCTCAAATTTGTTGAAATTCTGTTGAAGCTTTTAAAATTCTCTCTAGAATTTTCAAAATCCATGGCCACATGTTTACAATTTCACGTCAAAAAATGGCTAAAATTCCAGTTGAAATTTTTTCAAAGTCCCTGAAAAATTTTCCAATTTTTGTCCCAATTCTTCCCATTCCCATTGAAACTTTTCAAATCCCTCTCAAAATTGTTGAAATTCTGTTGAAGCTTTTAAAATTCTCTCTAGAATTTTCAAAATCCATGTCCACATGTTTACAATTTCACGTCAAAAAATTGCTAAAATTCCAGTTGAAATTTTTTCAAAGTCCCTTAAAAATGTTCCAATTTTTGTCCCAATTCTTCCCATTCCCATTGAAACTTTTCAAATCCCTCTCAAAATTGTTGAAATTCTGTTAAAGCTTTTAAAATTCTCTCTAGAATTTTCAAAATCCATTTCCACATGTTTACAATTTCACATAAAAAAATTGCTAAAATTCCAGTTGAAATTTTTTCAAAGTCCCTTAAAAATTTTCCAATTTTTGTCCCAATTCTTCCCACTCCCATTGAAACTTTTCAAATCCCTCTCAAAATTGTTGAAATTCTCTTGAAGCTTTTAAAAATCTCTCTAGAATTTTCAAAATCCATGGCCACATGTTTACAATTTCACGTCAAAAAATTGCTAAACTTCCAGTTGAAATTTTTTCAAAGTCCCTTCAAAATTTTCCAATTTTTGTCCCAATTCTTCCCATTCCCATTGAAACTTTTCAAATCCCTCTCAAAATTGTTGAAATTCTGTTAAAGCTTTTAAAATTCTCTCTAGAATTTTCAAAATCCATGTCCACATCTTTACAATTTCACGTAAAAAAATGGCTAAAATTCCAGTTGAAATTTTTTCAAAGTCCCTTAAAATTTTCCAATTTTTGTCCCAATTCTTCCCATTCCCATTGAAACTTTTCAAATCCCTCTCAAAATTGTTGAAATTCTCTTGAAGCTTTTAAAATTCTCTCTAGAATTTTAAAATCCATGTCCACATGTTTACAATTTCACATAAAATAATTGCTAAAATTCCAGTTGAAATTTTTTCAAAGTCCCTTAAAAATTGTCCAATTTTTGTCCCAATTCTTCCCATTCCCATTGAAACTTTTCAAATCCCTCTCAAAATTGTTGAAATTCTGTTAAAGCTTTTAAAAATCTCTCTAGAATTTTCAAAATCCATGGCCACATGTTTACAATTTCACATAAAAAAATGGCTAAAATTCCAGTTGAAATTTTTTCAAAGTCCCTTAAAAATTTTCCAATTTTTGTCCCAATTCTTCCCATTCCCATTGAAACTTTTCAAATCCCTCTCAAAATTGTTGAAATTCTCTTGAAGCTTTTAAAATTCTCTCTAGAATTTTCAAAATCCATGTCCACATGTTTACAATTTCACGTCAAAAATTTGCTAAAATTCCAGTTGCAATTTTTTCAAAGTCCCTTAAAAATTTTCCAATTTTTGTCCCAATTCTTCCCATTCCCATTGAAACTTTTCAAATCCCTCTCAAAATCGTTGAAATTCTGTTGAAGCTTTTAAAATTCTCTCTAGAATTTTCAAAATCCATGTCCACATGTTTACAATTTCACGTCAAAAAATTGCTAAAATTCCAGTTGAAATTAAGTCCCTTAAAAATTTTCCAATTTTTGTCCCAATTCTTCCCATTCCCATTGAAACTTTTCAAATCCCTCTCCAAATTGTTGAAATTCTGTTGAAGCTTTTAAAATTCTCTCTAGAATTTTCAAAATCCACTTCAACATGTTTACAATTTCACGTCAAAAAATGGCTAAAATTCCAGTTGAAACTTTTTCAAAGTCCCTTAAAAATTTTCCAATTTTTGTCCCAATTCTTCCCATTCCCATTGAAACTTTTCAAATCCCTCTCAAAATTGTTGAAATTCTGTTGAAGCTTTTAAAATTCTCTCTAGAATTTTCAAAATCCATGTCCACATGTTTACAATTTCACGTAAAAAAATGGCTAAAATTCCAGTTGAAATTTTTTCAAAGTCCCTGAAAAATTTTTCAATTTTTGTCCCAATTCTTCCCATTCCCATTGAAACTTTTCAAATCCCTCTCAAAATTGTTGAAATTCTCCTGAAGCTTTTAAAATTCTCTCTAGAAGTTTCAAAATCCATGTCCACATGTTTACAATTTCACGTCAAAAAATGGCTAAAATTCCAGTTGAAATTTTTTCAAAGTCCCTTAAAAATTTTCCAATTTTTGTCCCAATTCTTCCCGTTCCCATTGAAACTTTTCAAATCCCTCTCAAAATTGTTGAAATTCTGTTGAAGCTTTTAAAATTCTCTCTAGAATTTTCAAAATCCATGGCCACATGTTTACAATTTCACGTCAAAAAATGGCTAAAATTCCAGTTGAAATTTTTTCAAAGTCCCTTAAAAATTTTCCAATTTTTGTCCCAATTCTTCCCATTCCCATTGAAACTTTTCAAATCCCTCTCAAATTTGTTGAAATTCTGTTGAAGCTTTTAAAATTCTCTCTAGAATTTTCAAAATCCATGGCCACATGTTTACAATTTCACGTCAAAAAATGGCTAAAATTCCAGTTGAAATTTTTTCAAAGTCCCTGAAAAATTTTCCAATTTTTGTCCCAATTCTTCCCATTCCCATTGAAACTTTTCAAATCCCTCTCAAAATTGTTGAAATTCTGTTGAAGCTTTTAAAATTCTCTCTAGAATTTTCAAAATCCATGTCCACATGTTTACAATTTCACATAAAAAAATTGCTAAAATTCCAGTTGAAATTTTTTCAAAGTCCCTTAAAAATTTTCCAATTTTTGTCCCAATTCTTCCCATTCCCATTGAAACTTTTCAAATCCCTCTCAAAATTGTTGAAATTCTCTTGAAGCTTTTAAAATTCTCTCTAGAATTTTCAAAATCCATGTCCACATGTTTACAATTTCACGTCAAAAAATTGCTAAAATTCCAGTTGAAATTTTTTCAAAGTCCCTTAAAAATGTTCCAATTTTTGTCCCAATTCTTCCCATTCCCATTGAAACTTTTCAAATCCCTCTCAAAATTGTTGAAATTCTGTTAAAGCTTTTAAAATTCTCTCTAGAATTTTCAAAATCCATTTCCACATGTTTACAATTTCACATAAAAAAATTGCTAAAATTCCAGTTGAAATTTTTTCAAAGTCCCTTAAAAATTTTCCAATTTTTGTCCCAATTCTTCCCACTCCCATTGAAACTTTTCAAATCCCTCTCAAAATTGTTGAAATTCTCTTGAAGCTTTTAAAAATCTCTCTAGAATTTTCAAAATCCATGGCCACATGTTTACAATTTCACGTCAAAAAATTGCTAAACTTCCAGTTGAAATTTTTTCAAAGTCCCTTCAAAATTTTCCAATTTTTGTCCCAATTCTTCCCATTCCCATTGAAACTTTTCAAATCCCTCTCAAAATTGTTGAAATTCTGTTAAAGCTTTTAAAATTCTCTCTAGAATTTTCAAAATCCATGTCCACATCTTTACAATTTCACGTAAAAAAATGGCTAAAATTCCAGTTGAAATTTTTTCAAAGTCCCTTAAAATTTTCCAATTTTTGTCCCAATTCTTCCCATTCCCATTGAAACTTTTCAAATCCCTCTCAAAATTGTTGAAATTCTCTTGAAGCTTTTAAAATTCTCTCTAGAATTTTAAAATCCATGTCCACATGTTTACAATTTCACATAAAATAATTGCTAAAATTCCAGTTGAAATTTTTTCAAAGTCCCTTAAAAATTGTCCAATTTTTGTCCCAATTCTTCCCATTCCCATTGAAACTTTTCAAATCCCTCTCAAAATTGTTGAAATTCTGTTAAAGCTTTTAAAAATCTCTCTAGAATTTTCAAAATCCATGGCCACATGTTTACAATTTCACATAAAAAAATGGCTAAAATTCCAGTTGAAATTTTTTCAAAGTCCCTTAAAAATTTTCCAATTTTTGTCCCAATTCTTCCCATTCCCATTGAAACTTTTCAAATCCCTCTCAAAATTGTTGAAATTCTCTTGAAGCTTTTAAAATTCTCTCTAGAATTTTCAAAATCCATGTCCACATGTTTACAATTTCACATCAAAAAATGGCTAAAATTCCAGTTGAAATTTTTTCAAAGTCCCTTCAAAATTTTCCAATTTTTGTCCCAATTCTTCCCATTCCCATTGAAACTTTTCAAATCCCTCTCAAAATTGTTGAAATTCTGTTGAAGCTTTTAAAATTCTCTCTAGAATTTTCAAAATCCATGTCCACATGTTTACAATTTCACGTCAAAAATTTGCTAAAATTCCAGTTGCAATTTTTTCAAAGTCCCTTAAAAATTTTCCAATTTTTGTCCCAATTCTTCCCATTCCCATTGAAACTTTTCAAATCCCTCTCAAAATCGTTGAAATTCTGTTGAAGCTTTTAAAATTCTCTCTAGAATTTTCAAAATCCATGTCCACATGTTTACAATTTCACGTCAAAAAATTGCTAAAATTCCAGTTGAAATTAAGTCCCTTAAAAATTTTCCAATTTTTGTCCCAATTCTTCCCATTCCCATTGAAACTTTTCAAATCCCTCTCCAAATTGTTGAAATTCTGTTGAAGCTTTTAAAATTCTCTCTAGAATTTTCAAAATCCACTTCAACATGTTTACAATTTCACGTCAAAAAATGGCTAAAATTCCAGTTGAAATTTTTTCAAAGTCCCTTAAAAATTTTCCAATTTTTGTCCCAATTCTTCCCATTCCCATTGAAACTTTTCAAATCCCTCTCTAAATTGTTGAAATTCTGTTGAAGCTTTTAAAATTCTCTCTAGAAGTTTCAAAATCCATGTCCACATGCTTACAATTTCACGTCCAAATTGCTAAAATTCCAGTTGAAATTTTTTCAAAGTCCCTTAAAAATTTTCCAATTTTTGTCCCAATTCTTCCCATTCCCATTGAAACTTTTCAAATCCCTCTCAAAATTGTTGAAATTCTCTTGAAGCTTTTAAAATTCTCTCTAGAATTTTCAAAATCCATGTCCACATGTTTACAATTTCACGTCAAAAAATTGCTAAAATTCCAGTTGAAACTTTTTCAAAGTCCCTTAAAAATTTTCCAATTTTTGTCTCAATTCTTCCCATTCCCATTGAAACTTTTCAAATCCCTCTCCAAATTGTTGAAATTCTGTTGAAGCTTTTAAAATTCTCTCTAGAATTTTCAAAATCCATGTCCACATGTTTACAATTTCACGTCAAAAAATTGCTAAAATTCCAGTTGAAATTTTTTCAAAGTCCCTTCAAAATTTTCCAATTTTTGTCCCAATTCTTCCCATTCCCATTGAAACTTTTCAAATCCCTCTCCAAATTGTTGAAATTCTGTTGAAGCTTTTAAAATTCTCTCTAGAATTTTCAAAATCCATGTCAACATGTTTACAATTTCACGTCAAAAAATTGCTAAAATTCCAGTTGAAATTTTTTCAAAGTCCCTTAAAAATTTTCCAATTTTTGTCCCAATTCTTCCCATTCCCATTGAAACTTTTCAAATCCCTCTCCAAATTGTTGAAATTCTGTTGAAACTTTTAAAATTCTCTCTAGAATTTTCAAAATCCATGTCCACATGTTTACAATTTCACGTCAAAAAATTGCTAAAATTCCAGTTTAAATTTTTTCAAAGTCCCTGAAAAATTTTCCAATTTTTGTCCCAATTCTTCCCATTCCCATTGAAACTTTTCAAATCCCTCTCAAAATTGTTGAAATTCTCTTGAAGCTTTTAAAAATCTCTCTAGAATTTTCAAAATCCATGTCCACATGTTTACAATTTCACATAAAAAAATTGCTAAAATTCCAGTTGAAATTTTTTCAAAGTCCCTTAAAAATTTTCCAATTTTTGTCCCAATTCTTCCCATTCCCATTGAAACTTTTCAAATCCCTCTCAAAATTGTTGAAATTCTGTTGAAGCTTTTAAAATTCTCTCTAGAATTTTCAAAATCCACTTCAACATGTTTACAATTTCACGTCAAAAAATTGCTAAAATTCCACTTGAAATTTTTTCAAAGTCCCTTAAAAATTTTCCAATTTTTGTCCCAATTCTTCCCATTCCCATTGAAACTTTTCAAATCCCTCTCAAAATTGTTGAAATTCTGTTGAAGCTTTTAAAATTCTCTCTAGAATTTTCAAAATCCATGTCCACATGCTTACAATTTCACGTCCAAATTGCTAAAATTCCAGTTGAAATTTTTTCAAAGTCCCTTAAAAATTTTCCAATTTTTGTCCCAATTCTTCCCATTCCCATTGAAACTTTTCAAATCCCTCTCAAAATTGTTGAAATTCTGTTGAAGCTTTTAAAATTCTCTCTAGAATTTTCAAAATCCATGTCCACATGTTTACAATTTCACGTCAAAAATTTGCTAAAATTCCAGTTGCAATTTTTTCAAAGTCCCTTAAAAATTTTCCAATTTTTGTCCCAATTCTTCCCATTCCCATTGAAACTTTTCAAATCCCTCTCAAAATCGTTGAAATTCTGTTGAAGCTTTTAAAATTCTCTCTAGAATTTTCAAAATCCATGTCCACATGTTTACAATTTCACGTCAAAAAATTGCTAAAATTCCAGTTGAAATTAAGTCCCTTAAAAATTTTCCAATTTTTGTCCCAATTCTTCCCATTCCCATTGAAACTTTTCAAATCCCTCTCCAAATTGTTGAAATTCTGTTGAAGCTTTTAAAATTCTCTCTAGAATTTTCAAAATCCACTTCAACATGTTTACAATTTCACGTCAAAAAATGGCTAAAATTCCAGTTGAAATTTTTTCAAAGTCCCTTAAAAATTTTCCAATTTTTGTCCCAATTCTTCCCATTCCCATTGAAACTTTTCAAATCCCTCTCTAAATTGTTGAAATTCTGTTGAAGCTTTTAAAATTCTCTCTAGAAGTTTCAAAATCCATGTCCACATGCTTACAATTTCACGTCCAAATTGCTAAAATTCCAGTTGAAATTTTTTCAAAGTCCCTTAAAAATTTTCCAATTTTTGTCCCAATTCTTCCCATTCCCATTGAAACTTTTCAAATCCCTCTCAAAATTGTTGAAATTCTCTTGAAGCTTTTAAAATTCTCTCTAGAATTTTCAAAATCCATGTCCACATGTTTACAATTTCACGTCAAAAAATTGCTAAAATTCCAGTTGAAACTTTTTCAAAGTCCCTTAAAAATTTTCCAATTTTTGTCTCAATTCTTCCCATTCCCATTGAAACTTTTCAAATCCCTCTCCAAATTGTTGAAATTCTGTTGAAGCTTTTAAAATTCTCTCTAGAATTTTCAAAATCCATGTCCACATGTTTACAATTTCACGTCAAAAAATTGCTAAAATTCCAGTTGAAATTTTTTCAAAGTCCCTTCAAAATTTTCCAATTTTTGTCCCAATTCTTCCCATTCCCATTGAAACTTTTCAAATCCCTCTCCAAATTGTTGAAATTCTGTTGAAGCTTTTAAAATTCTCTCTAGAATTTTCAAAATCCATGTCCACATGTTTACAATTTCACGTCAAAAAATTGCTAAAATTCCAGTTGAAATTTTTTCAAAGTCCCTTCAAAATTTTCCAATTTTTGTCCCAATTCTTCCCATTCCCATTGAAACTTTTCAAATCCCTCTCAAAATTGTTGAAATTCTCTTGAAGCTTTTAAAATTCTCTCTAGAAGTTTCAAAATCCATGTCAACATGTTTACAATTTCACGTCAAAAAATTGCTAAAATTCCAGTTGAAATTTTTTCAAAGTCCCTTAAAAATTTTCCAATTTTTGTCCCAATTCTTCCCATTCCCATTGAAACTTTTCAAATCCCTCTCCAAATTGTTGAAATTCTGTTGAAGCTTTTAAAATTCTCTCTAGAATTTTCAAAATCCATGTCCACATGTTTACAATTTCACGTCAAAAAATTGCTAAAATTCCACTTGAAATTTTTTCAAAGTCCCTTAAAAATTTTCCAATTTTTGTCCCAATTCTTCCCATTCCCATTGAAACTTTTCAAATCCCTCTCCAAATTGTTGAAATTCTGTTGAAACTTTTAAAATTCTCTCTAGAATTTTCAAAATCCATGTCCACATGTTTACAATTTCACGTCAAAAAATTGCTAAAATTCCAGTTTAAATTTTTTCAAAGTCCCTGAAAAATTTTCCAATTTTTGTCCCAATTCTTCCCATTCCCATTGAAACTTTTCAAATCCCTCTCAAAATTGTTGAAATTCTCTTGAAGCTTTTAAAAATCTCTCTAGAATTTTCAAAATCCATGTCCACATGTTTACAATTTCACATAAAAAAATTGCTAAAATTCCAGTTGAAATTTTTTCAAAGTCCCTTAAAAATTTTCCAATTTTTGTCCCAATTCTTCCCATTCCCATTGAAACTTTTCAAATCCCTCTCAAAATTGTTGAAATTCTGTTGAAGCTTTTAAAATTCTCTCTAGAATTTTCAAAATCCACTTCAACATGTTTACAATTTCACGTCAAAAAATTGCTAAAATTCCAGTTGAAATTTTTTCAAAGTCCCTTAAAAATTTTCCAATTTTTGTCCCAATTCTTCCCATTCCCATTGAAACTTTTCAAATCCCTCTCAAAATTGTTGAAATTCTCTTGAAGCTTTTAAAATTCTCTCTAGAATTTTCAAAATCCACTTCAACATGTTTACAATTTCACATCAGAAAATGGCTAAAATTCCAGTTGAAATTTTTTCAAAGTCCCTTAAAAATTTTCCAATTTTTGTCCCAATTCTTCCCATTCCCATTGAAACTTTTCAAATCCCTCTCCAAATTGTTGAAATTCTGTTGAAGCTTTTAAAATTCTCTCTAGAATTTTCAAAATCCACTTCAACATGTTTACGATTTCACGTCAAAAAATTGCTAAAATTCCAGTTGAAATTTTTTCAAAGTCCCTTAAAAATTTTCCAATTTTTGTCCCAATTCTTCCCATTCCCATTGAAACTTTTCAAATCCCTCTCCAAATTGTTGAAATTCTCTTGAAGCTTTTAAAATTCTCTCTAGAATTTTCAAAATCCACTTCAACATGTTTACAATTTCACGTCAGAAAATGGCTAAAATTCCAGTTGAAATTTTTTCAAAGTCCCTTAAAAATTTTCCAATTTTTGTCCCAATTCTTCCCATTCCCATTGAAACTTTTCAAATCCCTCTCAAAATTGTTGAAATTCTGTTGAAGCTTTTAAAATTCTCTCTAGAATTTTCAAAATCCATGTCCACATGTTTACAATTTCACGTCAAAAAATTGCTAAAATTCCAGTTGCAATTTTTTCAAAGTCCCTTAAAAATTTTCCAATTTTTGTCCCAATTCTTCCCATTCCCATTGAAACTTTTCAAATCCCTCTCCAAATTGTTGAAATTCTGTTGAAGCTTTTAAAATTCTCTCTAGAATTTTCAAAATCCATGTCCACATGTTTACAATTTCACGTCAAAAAATTGCTAAAATTCCAGTTGAAATTTTTTCAAAGTCCCTTAAAAATTTTCCAATTTTTGTCCCAATTCTTCCCATTCCCATTGAAACTTTGCAAATCCCTCTCAAAATTGTTGAAATTCTGTTGAAGCTTTTAAAATTCTCTCTAGAATTTTCAAAATCCATGTCCACATGTTTACAATTTCACGTCAAAAAATTGCTAAAATTCCAGTTGAAATTTTTTCAAAGTCCCTTAAAAATTTTCCAATTTTTGTCCCAATTCTTCCCATTCCCATTGAAACTTTTCAAATCCCTCTCCAAATTGTTGAAATTCTGTTGAAACTTTTAAAATTCTCTCTAGAATTTTCAAAATCCATGTCCACATGTTTACAATTTCACGTCAAAAAATTGCTAAAATTCCAGTTTAAATTTTTTCAAAGTCCCTTAAAAATTTTCCAATTTTTGTCCCAATTCTTCCCATTCCCATTGAAACTTTTCAAATCCCTCTCAAAATTGTTGAAATTCTCTTGAAGCTTTTAAAAATCTCTCTAGAATTTTCAAAATCCATGTCCACATGTTTACAATTTCACATAAAAAAATGGCTAAAATTCCAGTTGAAATTTTTTCAAAGTCCCTTAAAAATTTTCCAATTTTTGTCCCAATTCTTCCCATTCCCATTG
Organism: Streptopelia decaocto; assembly: GCF_964273445.1. Classification (NCBI taxonomy): domain Eukaryota; kingdom Metazoa; phylum Chordata; class Aves; order Columbiformes; family Columbidae; genus Streptopelia; species Streptopelia decaocto. The sequence continues at coordinate 104,559 of NW_028116344.1, forward strand.
AAACTTTTCAAATCCCTCTCAAAATTGTTGAAATTCTGTTGAAGCTTTTAAAATTCTCTCTAGAATTTTCAAAATCCACTTCAACATGTTTACAATTTCACGTCAAAAAATTGCTAAAATTCCAGTTGAAATTTTTTCAAAGTCCCTTAAAAATTTTCCAATTTTTGTCCCAATTCTTCCCATTCCCATTGAAACTTTTCAAATCCCTCTCAAAATTGTTGAAATTCTGTTGAAGCTTTTAAAATTCTCTCTAGAATTTTCAAAATCCATGTCCACATGCTTACAATTTCACGTCCAAATTGCTAAAATTCCAGTTGAAATTTTTTCAAAGTCCCTTAAAAATTTTCCAATTTTTGTCCCAATTCTTCCCATTCCCATTGAAACTTTTCAAATCCCTCTCCAAATTGTTGAAATTCTCTTGAAGCTTTTAAAATTCTCTCTAGAATTTTCAAAATCCACTTCAACATGTTTACAATTTCACGTCAGAAAATGGCTAAAATTCCAGTTGAAATTTTTTCAAAGTCCCTTAAAAATTTTCCAATTTTTGTCCCAATTCTTCCCATTCCCATTGAAACTTTTCAAATCCCTCTCCAAATTGTTGAAATTCTGTTGAAGCTTTTAAAATTCTCTCTAGAATTTTCAAAATCCACTTCAACATGTTTACAATTTCACGTCAGAAAATGGCTAAAATTCCAGTTGAAATTTTTTCAAAGTCCCTTAAAAATTTTCCAATTTTTGTCCCAATTCTTCCCATTCCCATTGAAACTTTTCAAATCCCTCTCCAAATTGTTGAAATTCTGTTGAAGCTTTTAAAATTCTCTCTAGAATTTTCAAAATCCATGTCCACATGTTTACAATTTCACGTCAAAAAATTGCTAAAATTCCAGTTGAAATTTTTTCAAAGTCCCTTAAAAATTTTCCAATTTTTGTCCCAATTCTTCCCATTCCCATTGAAACTTTTCAAATCCCTCTCCAAATTGTTGAAATTCTGTTGAAGCTTTTAAAATTCTCTCTAGAATTTTCAAAATCCATGTCCACATGTTTACAATTTCACGTCAAAAAATTGCTAAAATTCCAGTTGAAATTTTTTCAAAGTCCCTTAAAAATTTTCCAATTTTTGTCCCAATTCTTCCCATTCCCATTGAAACTTTTCAAATCCCTCTCCAAATTGTTGAAATTCTGTTGAAGCTTTTAAAATTCTCTCTAGAATTTTCAAAATCCATGTCCACATGTTTACAATTTCACGTCAAAAAATGGCTAAAATTCCAGTTGAAATTTTTTCAAAGTCCCTTAAAAATTTTCCAATTTTTGTCCCAATTCTTCCCATTCCCATTGAAACTTTTCAAATCCCTCTCAAAATTGTTGAAATTCTGTTGAAGCTTTTAAAATTCTCTCTAGAATTTTCAAAATCCACTTCAACATGTTTACGATTTCACGTCAAAAAATTGCTAAAATTCCAGTTGCAATTTTTTCAAAGTCCCTTAAAAATTTTCCAATTTTTGTCCCAATTCTTCCCATTCCCATTGAAACTTTTCAAATCCCTCTCCAAATTGTTGAAATTCTGTTGAAGCTTTTAAAATTCTCTCTAGAATTTTCAAAATCCACTTCAACATGTTTACAATTTCACGTCAGAAAATGGCTAAAATTCCAGTTGAAATTTTTTCAAAGTCCCTTAAAAATTTTCCAATTTTTGTCCCAATTCTTCCCATTCCCATTGAAACTTTGCAAATCCCTCTCAAAATTGTTGAAATTCTGTTGAAGCTTTTAAAATTCTCTCTAGAATTTTCAAAATCCATGTCCACATGTTTACAATTTCACGTCAAAAAATTGCTAAAATTCCAGTTGAAATTTTTTCAAAGTCCCTTAAAAATTTTCCAATTTTTGTCCCAATTCTTCCCATTCCCATTGAAACTTTTCAAATCCCTCTCCAAATTGTTGAAATTCTCTTGAAGCTTTTAAAATTCTCTCTAGAATTTTCAAAATCCATGTCCACATGTTTACAATTTCACGTCAAAAAATTGCTAAAATTCCAGTTGAAATTTTTTCAAAGTCCCTTAAAAATTTTCCAATTTTTGTCCCAATTCTTCCCACTCCCATTGAAACTTTTCAAATCCCTCTCAAAATTGTTGAAATTCTCTTGAAGCTTTTAAAAATCTCTCTAGAATTTTCAAAATCCATGGCCACATGTTTACAATTTCACGTCAAAAAATTGCTAAAATTCCAGTTGAAATTTTTTCAAAGTCCCTTCAAAATTTTCCAATTTTTGTCCCAATTCTTCCCATTCCCATTGAAACTTTTCAAATCCCTCTCAAAATTGTTGAAATTCTGTTGAAGCTTTTAAAATTCTCTCTAGAATTTTCAAAATCCACTTCAACATGTTTACAATTTCACGTCAGAAAATGGCTAAAATTCCAGTTGAAATTTTTTCAAAGTCCCTTAAAAATTTTCCAATTTTTGTCCCAATTCTTCCCATTCCCATTGAAACTTTTCAAATCCCTCTCCAAATTGTTGAAATTCTGTTGAAGCTTTTAAAATTCTCTCTAGAATTTTAAAATCCATGTCCACATGTTTACAATTTCACATAAAATAATTGCTAAAATTCCAGTTGAAATTTTTTCAAAGTCCCTTAAAAATTTTCCAATTTTTGTCCCAATTCTTCCCATTCCCATTGAAACTTTTCAAATCCCTCTCCAAATTGTTGAAATTCTGTTGAAGCTTTTAAAATTCTCTCTAGAATTTTCAAAATCCACTTCAACATGTTTACAATTTCACGTCAGAAAATGGCTAAAATTCCAGTTGAAATTTTTTCAAAGTCCCTTAAAAATTTTCCAATTTTTGTCCCAATTCTTCCCATTCCCATTGAAACTTTTCAAATCCCTCTCAAAATTGTTGAAATTCTGTTGAAGCTTTTAAAATTCTCTCTAGAATTTTCAAAATCCACTTCAACATGTTTACGATTTCACGTCAAAAAATTGCTAAAATTCCAGTTGCAATTTTTTCAAAGTCCCTTAAAAATTTTCCAATTTTTGTCCCAATTCTTCCCATTCCCATTGAAACTTTTCAAATCCCTCTCCAAATTGTTGAAATTCTGTTGAAGCTTTTAAAATTCTCTCTAGAATTTTCAAAATCCACTTCAACATGTTTACAATTTCACGTCAGAAAATGGCTAAAATTCCAGTTGAAATTTTTTCAAAGTCCCTTAAAAATTTTCCAATTTTTGTCCCAATTCTTCCCATTCCCATTGAAACTTTGCAAATCCCTCTCAAAATTGTTGAAATTCTGTTGAAGCTTTTAAAATTCTCTCTAGAATTTTCAAAATCCATGTCCACATGTTTACAATTTCACGTCAAAAAATTGCTAAAATTCCAGTTGAAATTTTTTCAAAGTCCCTTAAAAATTTTCCAATTTTTGTCCCAATTCTTCCCATTCCCATTGAAACTTTTCAAATCCCTCTCCAAATTGTTGAAATTCTCTTGAAGCTTTTAAAATTCTCTCTAGAATTTTCAAAATCCATGTCCACATGTTTACAATTTCACGTCAAAAAATTGCTAAAATTCCAGTTGAAATTTTTTCAAAGTCCCTTAAAAATTTTCCAATTTTTGTCCCAATTCTTCCCACTCCCATTGAAACTTTTCAAATCCCTCTCAAAATTGTTGAAATTCTCTTGAAGCTTTTAAAAATCTCTCTAGAATTTTCAAAATCCATGGCCACATGTTTACAATTTCACGTCAAAAAATTGCTAAAATTCCAGTTGAAATTTTTTCAAAGTCCCTTCAAAATTTTCCAATTTTTGTCCCAATTCTTCCCATTCCCATTGAAACTTTTCAAATCCCTCTCAAAATTGTTGAAATTCTGTTGAAGCTTTTAAAATTCTCTCTAGAATTTTCAAAATCCACTTCAACATGTTTACAATTTCACGTCAGAAAATGGCTAAAATTCCAGTTGAAATTTTTTCAAAGTCCCTTAAAAATTTTCCAATTTTTGTCCCAATTCTTCCCATTCCCATTGAAACTTTTCAAATCCCTCTCCAAATTGTTGAAATTCTGTTGAAGCTTTTAAAATTCTCTCTAGAATTTTAAAATCCATGTCCACATGTTTACAATTTCACATAAAATAATTGCTAAAATTCCAGTTGAAATTTTTTCAAAGTCCCTTAAAAATTGTCCAATTTTTGTCCCAATTCTTCCCATTCCCATTGAAACTTTTCAAATCCCTCTCCAAATTGTTGAAATTCTGTTGAAGCTTTTAAAATTCTCTCTAGAATTTTCAAAATCCACTTCAACATGTTTACAATTTCACGTCAGAAAATGGCTAAAATTCCAGTTGAAATTTTTTCAAAGTCCCTTAAAAATTTTCCAATTTTTGTCCCAATTCTTCCCATTCCCATTGAAACTTTGCAAATCCCTCTCAAAATTGTTGAAATTCTCTTGAAGCTTTTAAAATTCTCTCTAGAATTTTCAAAATCCATGTCCACATGTTTACAATTTCACGTCAAAAAATTGCTAAAATTCCAGTTGAAATTTTTTCAAAGTCCCTTAAAAATTTTCCAATTTTTGTCCCAATTCTTCCCATTCCCATTGAAACTTTTCAAATCCCTCTCCAAATTGTTGAAATTCTCTTGAAGCTTTTAAAATTCTCTCTAGAATTTTCAAAATCCATGTCCACATGTTTACAATTTCACGTCAAAAAATTGCTAAAATTCCAGTTGAAATTTTTTCAAAGTCCCTTAAAAATTTTCCAATTTTTGTCCCAATTCTTCCCACTCCCATTGAAACTTTTCAAATCCCTCTCAAAATTGTTGAAATTCTCTTGAAGCTTTTAAAAATCTCTCTAGAATTTTCAAAATCCATGGCCACATGTTTACAATTTCACGTCAAAAAATTGCTAAACTTCCAGTTGAAATTTTTTCAAAGTCCCTTAAAAATTGTCCAATTTTTGTCCCAATTCTTCCCATTCCCATTGAAACTTTTCAAATCCCTCTCCAAATTGTTGAAATTCTGTTAAAGCTTTTAAAAATCTCTCTAGAATTTTCAAAATCCATGGCCACATGTTTACAATTTCACATAAAAAAATGGCTAAAATTCCAGTTGAAATTTTTTCAAAGTCCCTTAAAAATTTTCCAATTTTTGTCCCAATTCTTCCCATTCCCATTGAAACTTTTCAAATCCCTCTCAAAATTGTTGAAATTCTCTTGAAGCTTTTAAAATTCTCTCTAGAATTTTCAAAATCCATGTCCACATCTTTACAATTTCACGTAAAAAAAATGGCTAAAATTCCAGTTGAAATTTTTTCAAAGTCCCTTAAAAATTTTCCAATTTTTGTCCCAGTTCTTCCCATTCCCATTGAAACTTTTCAAATCCCTCTCCAAATTGTTGAAATTCTGTTGAAGCTTTTAAAATTCTCTCTAGAATTTTAAAATCCATGTCCACATGTTTACAATTTCGCATAAAATAATTGCTAAAATTCCAGTTGAAATTTTTTCAAAGTCCCTTAAAAATTTTCCAATTTTTGTCCCAATTCTTCCCATTCCCATTGAAACTTTTCAAATCCCTCTCAAAATTGTTGAAATTCTCCTGAAGCTTTTAAAATTCTCTCTAGAATTTTCAAAATCCATGTCCACATGTTTACAATTTCACGTCAAAAAATGGCTAAAATTCCAGTTGAAATTTTTTCAAAGTCCCTTAAAAATTTTCCAATTTTTGTCCCAATTCTTCCCATTCCCATTGAAACTTTTCAAATCCCTCTCAAAATTGTAGAAATTCTCTTGAAGCTTTTAAAATTCTCTCTAGAATTTTCAAAATCCATGGCCACATGTTTACAATTTCACGTCAAAAAATTGCTAAAATTCCAGTTGAAATTTTTTCAAAGTCCCTTAAAAATTTTCCAATTTTTGTCCCAATTCTTCCCATTCCCATTGAAACTTTTCAAATCCCTCTCCAAATTGTTGAAATTCTCTTGAAGCTTTTAAAATTCTCTCTAGAATTTTCAAAATCCATGGCCACATGTTTACAATTTCACGTAAAAAAATGGCTAAAATTCCAGTTGAAATTTTTTCAAAGTCCCTTAAAAATTTTCCGATTTTTGTCCCAATTCTTCCCATTCCCATTGAAACTTTTCAAATCCCTCTCAAAATTGTTGAAATTCTCTTGAAGCTTTTAAAATTCTCTCTAGAATTTTCAAAATCCATGGCCATATGTTTACAATTTCACGTCAAAAAATGGCTAAAATTCCAGTTGAAATTTTTTCAAAGTCCCTTAAAAATTTTCCAATTTTTGTCCCAATTCTTCCCATTCCCATTGAAACTTTTCAAATCCCTCTCCAAATTGTTGAAATTCTCTTGAAGCTTTTAAAATTCTCTCTAGAATTTTCAAAATCCATGGCCACATGTTTACAATTTCACGTCAAAAAAAATGCTAAAATTCCAGTTGAAATTTTTTCAAAGTCCCTGAAAAATTTTCCAATTTTTGTCCCAATTCTTCCCATTCCCATTGAAACTTTTCAAATCCCTCTCAAAATTGTTGAAATTCTGTTGAAGCTTTTAAAAATCTCTCTAGAATTTTCAAAATCCACTTCAACATGTTTACAATTTCAAGTCAAAAAATGGCTAAAATTCCAGTTGAAATTTTTTCAAAGTCCCTTAAAAATTTTCCAATTTTTGTCCCAATTCTTCCCATTCCCATTGAAACTTTTCAAATCCCTCTCAAAATTGTTGAAATTCTGTTGAAGCTTTTAAAATTCTCTCTAGAATTTTAAAATCCATGTCCACATGTTTACAATTTCGCATAAAATAATTGCTAAAATTCCAGTTGAAATTTTTTCAAAGTCCCTTAAAAATTTTCCAATTTTTGTCCCAATTCTTCCCATTCCCATTGAAACTTTTCAAATCCCTCTCAAAATTGTTGAAATTCTGTTGAAGCTTTTAAAATTCTCTCTAGAATTTTCAAAATCCATGGCCACATGTTTACAATTTCACGTCAAAAAATGGCTAAAATTCCAGTTGAAATTTTTTCAAAGTCCCTTAAAAATTTTCCAATTTTTGTCCCAATTCTTCCCATTCCCATTGAAACTTTTCAAATCCCTCTCAAAATTGTTGAAATTCTCCTGAAGCTTTTAAAATTCTCTCTAGAATTTTCAAAATCCATGTCCACATGTTTACAATTTCACGTCAAAAAAATGCTAAAATTCCAGTTGAAATTTTTTCAAAGTCCCTGAAAAATTTTCCAATTTTTGTCCCAATTCTTCCCATTCCCATTGAAACTTTTCAAATCCCTCTCAAAATTGTTGAAATTCTGTTGAAGCTTTTAAAAATCTCTCTAGAATTTTCAAAATCCACTTCAACATGTTTACAATTTCACGTCAAAAAATGGCTAAAATTCCAGTTGAAATTTTTTCAAAGTCCCTTAAAAATTTTCCAATTTTTGTCCCAATTCTTCCCATTCCCATTGAAACTTTTCAAATCCCTCTCAAAATTGTTGAAATTCTCTTGAAGCTTTTAAAATTCTCTCTAGAATTTTAAAATCCATGTCCACATGTTTACAATTTCGCATAAAATAATTGCTAAAATTCCAGTTGAAATTTTTTCAAAGTCCCTTAAAAATTGTCCAATTTTTGTCCCAATTCTTCCCATTCCCATTGAAACTTTTCAAATCCCTCTCAAAATTGTTGAAATTCTGTTGAAGCTTTTAAAATTCTCTCTAGAATTTTCAAAATCCATGGCCACATGTTTACAATTTCACATTAAAAAATTGCTAAAATTCCAGTTGAAATTTTTTCAAAGTCCCTTAAAAATTTTCCAATTTTTGTCCCAATTCTTCCCATTCCCATTGAAACTTTTCAAATCCCTCTCAAAATTGTTGAAATTCTCTTGAAGCTTTTAAAATTCTCTCTAGAATTTTCAAAATCCACTTCAACATGTTTACAATTTCACGTCATAAAATTGCTAAAATTCCAGTTGAAATTTTTTCAAAGTCCCTTAAAAATTTTCCGATTTTTGTCCCAATTCTTCCCATTCCCACTGAAACTTTTCAAATCCCTCTCAAAATTGTTGAAATTCTGTTGAAGCTTTTAAAATTCTCTCTAGAATTTTCAAAATCCACTTCAACATGTTTACAATTTCACGTCAGAAAATGGCTAAAATTCCAGTTGAAATTTTTTCAAAGTCCCTTAAAAATTTTCCAATTTTTGTCCCAATTCTTCCCATTCCCATTGAAACTTTTCAAATCCCTCTCCAAATTGTTGAAATTCTGTTGAAGCTTTTAAAATTCTCTCTAGAATTTTCAAAATCCACTTCAACATGTTTACGATTTCACGTCAAAAAATTGCTAAAATTCCAGTTGAAATTTTTTCAAAGTCCCTTAAAAATTTTCCAATTTTTGTCCCAATTCTTCCCATTCCCATTGAAACTTTTCAAATCCCTCTCCAAATTGTTGAAATTCTGTTGAAGCTTTTAAAATTCTCTCTAGAATTTTCAAAATCCACTTCAACATGTTTACAATTTCACGTCAGAAAATGGCTAAAATTCCAGTTGAAATTTTTTCAAAGTCCCTTAAAAATTTTCCAATTTTTGTCCCAATTCTTCCCATTCCCATTGAAACTTTTCAAATCCCTCTCAAAATTGTTGAAATTCTCTTGAAGCTTTTAAAATTCTCTCTAGAATTTTCAAAATCCATGTCCACATGTTTACAATTTCACGTCAAAAAATTGCTAAAATTCCAGTTGAAATTTTTTCAAAGTCCCTTAAAAATTTTCCAATTTTTGTCCCAATTCTTCCCATTCCCATTGAAACTTTTCAAATCCCTCTCCAAATTGTTGAAATTCTGTTGAAGCTTTTAAAATTCTCTCTAGAATTTTCAAAATCCATGTCCACATGTTTACAATTTCACGTCAAAAAATTGCTAAAATTCCAGTTGAAATTTTTTCAAAGTCCCTTAAAAATTTTCCAATTTTTGTCCCAATTCTTCCCATTCCCATTGAAACTTTTCAAATCCCTCTCCAAATTGTTGAAATTCTGTTGAAGCTTTTAAAATTCTCTCTAGAATTTTCAAAATCCATGTCCACATGTTTACAATTTCACGTCAAAAAATGGCTAAAATTCCAGTTGAAATTTTTTCAAAGTCCCTTAAAAATTTTCCAATTTTTGTCCCAATTCTTCCCATTCCCATTGAAACTTTTCAAATCCCTCTCAAAATTGTTGAAATTCTCTTGAAGCTTTTAAAATTCTCTCTAGAATTTTCAAAATCCACTTCAACATGTTTACGATTTCACGTCAAAAAATTGCTAAAATTCCAGTTGCAATTTTTTCAAAGTCCCTTAAAAATTTTCCAATTTTTGTCCCAATTCTTCCCATTCCCATTGAAACTTTTCAAATCCCTCTCCAAATTGTTGAAATTCTGTTGAAGCTTTTAAAATTCTCTCTAGAATTTTCAAAATCCACTTCAACATGTTTACAATTTCACGTCAGAAAATGGCTAAAATTCCAGTTGAAATTTTTTCAAAGTCCCTTAAAAATTTTCCAATTTTTGTCCCAATTCTTCCCATTCCCATTGAAACTTTGCAAATCCCTCTCAAAATTGTTGAAATTCTGTTGAAGCTTTTAAAATTCTCTCTAGAATTTTCAAAATCCATGTCCACATGTTTACAATTTCACGTCAAAAAATTGCTAAAATTCCAGTTGAAATTTTTTCAAAGTCCCTTAAAAATTTTCCAATTTTTGTCCCAATTCTTCCCATTCCCATTGAAACTTTTCAAATCCCTCTCCAAATTGTTGAAATTCTGTTGAAACTTTTAAAATTCTCTCTAGAATTTTCAAAATCCATGTCCACATGTTTACAATTTCACGTCAAAAAATTGCTAAAATTCCAGTTTAAATTTTTTCAAAGTCCCTGAAAAATTTTCCAATTTTTGTCCCAATTCTTCCCATTCCCATTGAAACTTTTCAAATCCCTCTCAAAATTGTTGAAATTCTCTTGAAGCTTTTAAAAATCTCTCTAGAATTTTCAAAATCCATGTCCACATGTTTACAATTTCACATAAAAAAATGGCTAAAATTCCAGTTGAAATTTTTTCAAAGTCCCTTAAAAATTTTCCAATTTTTGTCCCAATTCTTCCCATTCCCATTGAAACTTTTCAAATCCCTCTCAAAATTGTTGAAATTCTGTTGAAGCTTTTAAAATTCTCTCTAGAATTTTCAAAATCCACTTCAACATGTTTACAATTTCACGTCAAAAAATTGCTAAAATTCCAGTTGAAATTTTTTCAAAGTCCCTTAAAAATTTTCCAATTTTTGTCCCAATTCTTCCCATTCCCATTGAAACTTTTCAAATCCCTCTCAAAATTGTTGAAATTCTGTTGAAGCTTTTAAAATTCTCTCTAGAATTTTCAAAATCCATGTCCACATGCTTACAATTTCACGTCCAAATTGCTAAAATTCCAGTTGAAATTTTTTCAAAGTCCCTTAAAAATTTTCCAATTTTTGTCCCAATTCTTCCCATTCCCATTGAAACTTTTCAAATCCCTCTCCAAATTGTTGAAATTCTGTTGAAGCTTTTAAAATTCTCTCTAGAATTTTCAAAATCCACTTCAACATGTTTACAATTTCACGTCAGAAAATGGCTAAAATTCCAGTTGAAATTTTTTCAAAGTCCCTTAAAAATTTTCCAATTTTTGTCCCAATTCTTCCCATTCCCATTGAAACTTTTCAAATCCCTCTCCAAATTGTTGAAATTCTGTTGAAGCTTTTAAAATTCTCTCTAGAATTTTCAAAATCCACTTCAACATGTTTACGATTTCACGTCAAAAAATTGCTAAAATTCCAGTTGAAATTTTTTCAAAGTCCCTTAAAAATTTTCCAATTTTTGTCCCAATTCTTCCCATTCCCATTGAAACTTTTCAAATCCCTCTCCAAATTGTTGAAATTCTGTTGAAGCTTTTAAAATTCTCTCTAGAATTTTCAAAATCCACTTCAACATGTTTACAATTTCACGTCAGAAAATGGCTAAAATTCCAGTTGAAATTTTTTCAAAGTCCCTTAAAAATTTTCCAATTTTTGTCCCAATTCTTCCCATTCCCATTGAAACTTTTCAAATCCCTCTCAAAATTGTTGAAATTCTGTTGAAGCTTTTAAAATTCTCTCTAGAATTTTCAAAATCCATGTCCACATGTTTACAATTTCACGTCAAAAAATTGCTAAAATTCCAGTTGAAATTTTTTCAAAGTCCCTTAAAAATTTTCCAATTTTTGTCCCAATTCTTCCCATTCCCATTGAAACTTTTCAAATCCCTCTCCAAATTGTTGAAATTCTGTTGAAGCTTTTAAAATTCTCTCTAGAATTTTCAAAATCCATGTCCACATGTTTACAATTTCACGTCAAAAAATTGCTAAAATTCCAGTTGAAATTTTTTCAAAGTCCCTTAAAAATTTTCCTATTTTTGTCCCAATTCTTCCCATTCCCATTGAAACTTTTCAAATCCCTCTCCAAATTGTTGAAATTCTGTTGAAGCTTTTAAAATTCTCTCTAGAATTTTCAAAATCCATGTCCACATGTTTACAATTTCACGTCAAAAAATGGCTAAAATTCCAGTTGAAATTTTTTCAAAGTCCCTTAAAAATTTTCCAATTTTTGTCCCAATTCTTCCCATTCCCATTGAAACTTTTCAAATCCCTCTCAAAATTGTTGAAATTCTGTTGAAGCTTTTAAAATTCTCTCTAGAATTTTCAAAATCCACTTCAACATGTTTACGATTTCACGTCAAAAAATTGCTAAAATTCCAGTTGCAATTTTTTCAAAGTCCCTTAAAAATTTTCCAATTTTTGTCCCAATTCTTCCCATTCCCATTGAAACTTTTCAAATCCCTCTCCAAATTGTTGAAATTCTGTTGAAGCTTTTAAAATTCTCTCTAGAATTTTCAAAATCCACTTCAACATGTTTACAATTTCACGTCAGAAAATGGCTAAAATTCCAGTTGAAATTTTTTCAAAGTCCCTTAAAAATTTTCCAATTTTTGTCCCAATTCTTCCCATTCCCATTGAAACTTTGCAAATCCCTCTCAAAATTGTTGAAATTCTGTTGAAGCTTTTAAAATTCTCTCTAGAATTTTCAAAATCCATGTCCACATGTTTACAATTTCACGTCAAAAAATTGCTAAAATTCCAGTTGAAATTTTTTCAAAGTCCCTTAAAAATTTTCCAATTTTTGTCCCAATTCTTCCCATTCCCATTGAAACTTTTCAAATCCCTCTCCAAATTGTTGAAATTCTCTTGAAGCTTTTAAAATTCTCTCTAGAATTTTCAAAATCCATGTCCACATGTTTACAATTTCACGTCAAAAAATTGCTAAAATTCCAGTTGAAATTTTTTCAAAGTCCCTTAAAAATTTTCCAATTTTTGTCCCAATTCTTCCCACTCCCATTGAAACTTTTCAAATCCCTCTCAAAATTGTTGAAATTCTCTTGAAGCTTTTAAAAATCTCTCTAGAATTTTCAAAATCCATGGCCACATGTTTACAATTTCACGTCAAAAAATTGCTAAAATTCCAGTTGAAATTTTTTCAAAGTCCCTTCAAAATTTTCCAATTTTTGTCCCAATTCTTCCCATTCCCATTGAAACTTTTCAAATCCCTCTCAAAATTGTTGAAATTCTGTTGAAGCTTTTAAAATTCTCTCTAGAATTTTCAAAATCCACTTCAACATGTTTACAATTTCACGTCAGAAAATGGCTAAAATTCCAGTTGAAATTTTTTCAAAGTCCCTTAAAAATTTTCCAATTTTTGTCCCAATTCTTCCCATTCCCATTGAAACTTTTCAAATCCCTCTCCAAATTGTTGAAATTCTGTTGAAGCTTTTAAAATTCTCTCTAGAATTTTAAAATCCATGTCCACATGTTTACAATTTCACATAAAATAATTGCTAAAATTCCAGTTGAAATTTTTTCAAAGTCCCTTAAAAATTATCCAATTTTTGTCCCAATTCTTCCCATTCCCATTGAAACTTTTCAAATCCCTCTCCAAATTGTTGAAATTCTGTTGAAGCTTTTAAAATTCTCTCTAGAATTTTCAAAATCCACTTCAACATGTTTACAATTTCACGTCAGAAAATGGCTAAAATTCCAGTTGAAATTTTTTCAAAGTCCCTTAAAAATTTTCCAATTTTTGTCCCAATTCTTCCCATTCCCATTGAAACTTTGCAAATCCCTCTCAAAATTGTTGAAATTCTCTTGAAGCTTTTAAAATTCTCTCTAGAATTTTCAAAATCCATGTCCACATGTTTACAATTTCACGTCAAAAAATTGCTAAAATTCCAGTTGAAATTTTTTCAAAGTCCCTTAAAAATTTTCCAATTTTTGTCCCAATTCTTCCCATTCCCATTGAAACTTTTCAAATCCCTCTCCAAATTGTTGAAATTCTCTTGAAGCTTTTAAAATTCTCTCTAGAATTTTCAAAATCCATGTCCACATGTTTACAATTTCACGTCAAAAAATTGCTAAAATTCCAGTTGAAATTTTTTCAAAGTCCCTTAAAAATTTTCCAATTTTTGTCCCAATTCTTCCCACTCCCATTGAAACTTTTCAAATCCCTCTCAAAATTGTTGAAATTCTCTTGAAGCTTTTAAAAATCTCTCTAGAATTTTCAAAATCCATGGCCACATGTTTACAATTTCACGTCAAAAAATTGCTAAACTTCCAGTTGAAATTTTTTCAAAGTCCCTTAAAAATTGTCCAATTTTTGTCCCAATTCTTCCCATTCCCATTGAAACTTTTCAAATCCCTCTCCAAATTGTTGAAATTCTGTTAAAGCTTTTAAAAATCTCTCTAGAATTTTCAAAATCCATGGCCACATGTTTACAATTTCACATAAAAAAATGGCTAAAATTCCAGTTGAAATTTTTTCAAAGTCCCTTAAAAATTTTCCAATTTTTGTCCCAATTCTTCCCATTCCCATTGAAACTTTTCAAATCCCTCTCCAAATTGTTGAAATTCTCTTGAAGCTTTTAAAATTCTCTCTAGAATTTTCAAAATCCATGTCCACATCTTTACAATTTCACGTAAAAAAAATGGCTAAAATTCCAGTTGAAATTTTTTCAAAGTCCCTTCAAAATTTTCCAATTTTTGTCCCAGTTCTTCCCATTCCCATTGAAACTTTTCAAATCCCTCTCCAAATTGTTGAAATTCTGTTGAAGCTTTTAAAATTCTCTCTAGAATTTTAAAATCCATGTCCACATGTTTACAATTTCGCATAAAATAATTGCTAAAATTCCAGTTGAAATTTTTTCAAAGTCCCTTAAAAATTTTCCAATTTTTGTCCCAATTCTTCCCATTCCCATTGAAACTTTTCAAATCCCTCTCAAAATTGTTGAAATTCTCTTGAAGCTTTTAAAATTCTCTCTAGAATTTTCAAAATCCATGTCCACATGTTTACAATTTCACATAAAAAAATGGCTAAAATTCCAGTTGAAATTTTTTCAAAGTCCCTTAAAAATTTTCCAATTTTTGTCCCAATTCTTCCCATTCCCATTGAAACTTTTCAAATCCCTCTCAAAATTGTTGAAATTCTCTTGAAGCTTTTAAAATTCTCTCTAGAATTTTCAAAATCCACTTCAACATGTTTACAATTTCACGTCATAAAATTGCTAAAATTCCAGTTGAAATTTTTTCAAAGTCCCTTAAAAATTTTCCGATTTTTGTCCCAATTCTTCCCATTCCCACTGAAACTTTTCAAATCCCTCTCAAAATTGTTGAAATTCTGTTGAAGCTTTTAAAATTCTCTCTAGAATTTTCAAAATCCATGGCCACATGTTTACAATTTCACATTAAAAAATTGCTAAAATTCCAGTTGAAATTTTTTCAAAGTCCCTTAAAAATTTTCCAATTTTTGTCCCAATTCCTCCCATTCCCATTGAAACTTTTCAAATCCCTCTCAAAATTGTTGAAATTCTGTTGAAGCTTTTAAAATTCTCTCTAGAATTTTCAAAATCCATGGCCACATGTTTACAATTTCACGTCAAAAAATGGCTAAAATTCCAGTTGAAATTTTTTCAAAGTCCCTTAAAAATTTTCCAATTTTTGTCCCAATTCTTCCCATTCCCATTGAAACTTTGCAAATCCCTCTCAAAATTGTGGAAATTCTGTTGAAGCTTTTAAAATTCTCTCTAGAATTTTCAAAATCCATGGCCACATGTTTACAATTTCACGTCAAAAAATGGCTAAAATTCCAGTTGAAATTTTTTCAAAGTCCCTGAAAAATTTTTCATTTTTTGTCCCAATTCTTCCCATTCCCATTGAAACTTTTCAAATCCCTCTCAAAATTGTTGAAATTCTCCTGAAGCTTTTAAAATTCTCTCTAGAATTTTCAAAATCCATGTCCACATGTTTACAATTTCACGTCAAAAAATGGCTAAAATTCCAGTTGAAATTTTTTCAAAGTCCCTTAAAAATTTTCCAATTTTTGTCCCAATTCTTCCCATTCCCATTGAAACTTTTCAAATCCCTCTCAAAATTGTAGAAATTCTCTTGAAGCTTTTAAAATTCTCTCTAGAATTTTCAAAATCCATGGCCACATGTTTACAATTTCACGTCAAAAAATTGCTAAAATTCCAGTTGAAATTTTTTCAAAGTCCCTTAAAAATTTTCCAATTTTTGTCCCAATTCTTCCCATTCCCATTGAAACTTTTCAAATCCCTCTCCAAATTGTTGAAATTCTCTTGAAGCTTTTAAAATTCTCTCTAGAATTTTCAAAATCCATGGCCACATGTTTACAATTTCACGTAAAAAAACGGCTAAAATTCCAGTTGAAATTTTTTCAAAGTCCCTTAAAAATTTTCCGATTTTTGTCCCAATTCTTCCCATTCCCATTGAAACTTTTCAAATCCCTCTCAAAATTGTTGAAATTCTCTTGAAGCTTTTAAAATTCTCTCTAGAATTTTCAAAATCCATGGCCATATGTTTACAATTTCACGTCAAAAAATGGCTAAAATTCCAGTTGAAATTTTTTCAAAGTCCCTTAAAAATTTTCCAATTTTTGTCCCAATTCTTCCCATTCCCATTGAAACTTTTCAAATCCCTCTCCAAATTGTTGAAATTCTCTTGAAGCTTTTAAAATTCTCTCTAGAATTTTCAAAATCCATGGCCACATGTTTACAATTTCACGTCAAAAAAAATGCTAAAATTCCAGTTGAAATTTTTTCAAAGTCCCTGAAAAATTTTCCAATTTTTGTCCCAATTCTTCCCATTCCCATTGAAACTTTTCAAATCCCTCTCCAAATTGTTGAAATTCTGTTGAAGCTTTTAAAAATCTCTCTAGAATTTTCAAAATCCACTTCAACATGTTTACAATTTCACGTCAAAAAATGGCTAAAATTCCAGTTGAAATTTTTTCAAAGTCCCTTAAAAATTTTCCAATTTTTGTCCCAATTCTTCCCATTCCCATTGAAACTTTTCAAATCCCTCTCAAAATTGTTGAAATTCTCTTGAAGCTTTTAAAATTCTCTCTAGAATTTTAAAATCCATGTCCACATGTTTACAATTTCGCATAAAATAATTGCTAAAATTCCAGTTGAAATTTTTTCAAAGTCCCTTAAAAATTTTCCAATTTTTGTCCCAATTCTTCCCATTCCCATTGAAACTTTTCAAATCCCTCTCCAAATTGTTGAAATTCTCTTGAAGCTTTTAAAATTCTCTCTAGAATTTTCAAAATCCATGTCCACATGTTTACAATTTCACGTCAAAAAATTGCTAAAATTCCAGTTGAAATTTTTTCAAAGTCCCTTAAAAATTTTCCAATTTTTGTCCCAATTCTTCCCACTCCCATTGAAACTTTTCAAATCCCTCTCAAAATTGTTGAAATTCTCTTGAAGCTTTTAAAAATCTCTCTAGAATTTTCAAAATCCATGGCCACATGTTTACAATTTCACGTCAAAAAATTGCTAAACTTCCAGTTGAAATTTTTTCAAAGTCCCTTAAAAATTGTCCAATTTTTGTCCCAATTCTTCCCATTCCCATTGAAACTTTTCAAATCCCTCTCCAAATTGTTGAAATTCTGTTAAAGCTTTTAAAAATCTCTCTAGAATTTTCAAAATCCATGGCCACATGTTTACAATTTCACATAAAAAAATGGCTAAAATTCCAGTTGAAATTTTTTCAAAGTCCCTTAAAAATTTTCCAATTTTTGTCCCAATTCTTCCCATTCCCATTGAAACTTTTCAAATCCCTCTCAAAATTGTTGAAATTCTCTTGAAGCTTTTAAAATTCTCTCTAGAATTTTCAAAATCCATGTCCACATCTTTACAATTTCACGTAAAAAAAATGGCTAAAATTCCAGTTGAAATTTTTTCAAAGTCCCTTAAAAATTTTCCAATTTTTGTCCCAGTTCTTCCCATTCCCATTGAAACTTTTCAAATCCCTCTCCAAATTGTTGAAATTCTGTTGAAGCTTTTAAAATTCTCTCTAGAATTTTAAAATCCATGTCCACATGTTTACAATTTCGCATAAAATAATTGCTAAAATTCCAGTTGAAATTTTTTCAAAGTCCCTTAAAAATTTTCCAATTTTTGTCCCAATTCTTCCCATTCCCATTGAAACTTTTCAAATCCCTCTCAAAATTGTTGAAATTCTCTTGAAGCTTTTAAAATTCTCTCTAGAATTTTCAAAATCCATGTCCACATGTTTACAATTTCACATAAAAAAATGGCTAAAATTCCAGTTGAAATTTTTTCAAAGTCCCTTAAAAATTTTCCAATTTTTGTCCCAATTCTTCCCATTCCCATTGAAACTTTTCAAATCCCTCTCAAAATTGTTGAAATTCTCTTGAAGCTTTTAAAATTCTCTCTAGAATTTTCAAAATCCACTTCAACATGTTTACAATTTCACGTCATAAAATTGCTAAAATTCCAGTTGAAATTTTTTCAAAGTCCCTTAAAAATTTTCCGATTTTTGTCCCAATTCTTCCCATTCCCACTGAAACTTTTCAAATCCCTCTCAAAATTGTTGAAATTCTGTTGAAGCTTTTAAAATTCTCTCTAGAATTTTCAAAATCCATGGCCACATGTTTACAATTTCACATTAAAAAATTGCTAAAATTCCAGTTGAAATTTTTTCAAAGTCCCTTAAAAATTTTCCAATTTTTGTCCCAATTCCTCCCATTCCCATTGAAACTTTTCAAATCCCTCTCAAAATTGTTGAAATTCTGTTGAAGCTTTTAAAATTCTCTCTAGAATTTTCAAAATCCATGGCCACATGTTTACAATTTCACGTCAAAAAATGGCTAAAATTCCAGTTGAAATTTTTTCAAAGTCCCTTAAAAATTTTCCAATTTTTGTCCCAATTCTTCCCATTCCCATTGAAACTTTGCAAATCCCTCTCAAAATTGTGGAAATTCTGTTGAAGCTTTTAAAATTCTCTCTAGAATTTTCAAAATCCATGGCCACATGTTTACAATTTCACGTCAAAAAATGGCTAAAATTCCAGTTGAAATTTTTTCAAAGTCCCTGAAAAATTTTTCATTTTTTGTCCCAATTCTTCCCATTCCCATTGAAACTTTTCAAATCCCTCTCAAAATTGTTGAAATTCTCCTGAAGCTTTTAAAATTCTCTCTAGAATTTTCAAAATCCATGTCCACATGTTTACAATTTCACGTCAAAAAATGGCTAAAATTCCAGTTGAAATTTTTTCAAAGTCCCTTAAAAATTTTCCAATTTTTGTCCCAATTCTTCCCATTCCCATTGAAACTTTTCAAATCCCTCTCAAAATTGTAGAAATTCTCTTGAAGCTTTTAAAATTCTCTCTAGAATTTTCAAAATCCATGGCCACATGTTTACAATTTCACGTCAAAAAATGGCTAAAATTCCAGTTGAAATTTTTTCAAAGTCCCTTAAAAATTTTCCAATTTTTGTCCCAATTCTTCCCATTCCCATTGAAACTTTTCAAATCCCTCTCCAAATTGTTGAAATTCTCTTGAAGCTTTTAAAATTCTCTCTAGAATTTTCAAAATCCATGGCCACATGTTTACAATTTCACGTAAAAAAATGGCTAAAATTCCAGTTGAAATTTTTTCAAAGTCCCTTAAAAATTTTCCGATTTTTGTCCCAATTCTTCCCATTCCCATTGAAACTTTTCAAATCCCTCTCAAAATTGTTGAAATTCTCTTGAAGCTTTTAAAATTCTCTCTAGAATTTTCAAAATCCATGGCCATATGTTTACAATTTCACGTCAAAAAATGGCTAAAATTCCAGTTGAAATTTTTTCAAAGTCCCTTAAAAATTTTCCAATTTTTGTCCCAATTCTTCCCATTCCCATTGAAACTTTTCAAATCCCTCTCCAAATTGTTGAAATTCTCTTGAAGCTTTTAAAATTCTCTCTAGAATTTTCAAAATCCATGGCCACATGTTTACAATTTCACGTCAAAAAAAATGCTAAAATTCCAGTTGAAATTTTTTCAAAGTCCCTGAAAAATTTTCCAATTTTTGTCCCAATTCTTCCCATTCCCATTGAAACTTTTCAAATCCCTCTCAAAATTGTTGAAATTCTGTTGAAGCTTTTAAAAATCTCTCTAGAATTTTCAAAATCCACTTCAACATGTTTACAATTTCAAGTCAAAAAATGGCTAAAATTCCAGTTGAAATTTTTTCAAAGTCCCTTAAAAATTTTCCAATTTTTGTCCCAATTCTTCCCATTCCCATTGAAACTTTTCAAATCCCTCTCAAAATTGTTGAAATTCTGTTGAAGCTTTTAAAATTCTCTCTAGAATTTTAAAATCCATGTCCACATGTTTACAATTTCGCATAAAATAATTGCTAAAATTCCAGTTGAAATTTTTTCAAAGTCCCTTAAAAATTTTCCAATTTTTGTCCCAATTCTTCCCATTCCCATTGAAACTTTTCAAATCCCTCTCAAAATTGTTGAAATTCTGTTGAAGCTTTTAAAATTCTCTCTAGAATTTTCAAAATCCATGGCCACATGTTTACAATTTCACGTCAAAAAATGGCTAAAATTCCAGTTGAAATTTTTTCAAAGTCCCTTAAAAATTTTCCAATTTTTGTCCCAATTCTTCCCATTCCCATTGAAACTTTTCAAATCCCTCTCAAAATTGTTGAAATTCTCCTGAAGCTTTTAAAATTCTCTCTAGAATTTTCAAAATCCATGTCCACATGTTTACAATTTCACGTCAAAAAATGGCTAAAATTCCAGTTGAAATTTTTTCAAAGTCCCTTAAAAATTTTCCAATTTTTGTCCCAATTCTTCCCATTCCCACTGAAACTTTTCAAATCCCTCTCAAAATTGTTGAAATTCTCTTGAAGCTTTTAAAATTCTCTCTAGAATTTTCAAAATCCATGGCCACATGTTTACAATTTCACGTCAAAAAATGGCTAAAATTCCAGTTGAAATTTTTTCAAAGTCCCTTAAAAATTTTCCAATTTTTGTCCCAATTCTTCCCATTCCCATTGAAACTTTTCAAATCCCTCTCAAAATTGTTGAAATTCTCTTGAAGCTTTTAAAATTCTCTCTAGAATTTTCAAAATCCATGGCCACATGTTTACAATTTCACGTCAAAAAAAATGCTAAAATTCCAGTTGAAATTTTTTCAAAGTCCCTGAAAAATTTTCCAATTTTTGTCCCAATTCTTCCCATTCCCATTGAAACTTTTCAAATCCCTCTCAAAATTGTTGAAATTCTGTTGAAGCTTTTAAAAATCTCTCTAGAATTTTCAAAATCCACTTCAACATGTTTACAATTTCACGTCAAAAAATGGCTAAAATTCCAGTTGAAATTTTTTCAAAGTCCCTTAAAAATTTTCCAATTTTTGTCCCAATTCTTCCCATTCCCATTGAAACTTTTCAAATCCCTCTCAAAATTGTTGAAATTCTCTTGAAGCTTTTAAAATTCTCTCTAGAATTTTAAAATCCATGTCCACATGTTTACAATTTCGCATAAAATAATTGCTAAAATTCCAGTTGAAATTTTTTCAAAGTCCCTTAAAAATTGTCCAATTTTTGTCCCAATTCTTCCCATTCCCATTGAAACTTTTCAAATCCCTCTCAAAATTGTTGAAATTCTGTTGAAGCTTTTAAAATTCTCTCTAGAATTTTCAAAATCCATGGCCACATGTTTACAATTTCACATTAAAAAATTGCTAAAATTCCAGTTGAAATTTTTTCAAAGTCCCTTAAAAATTTTCCAATTTTTGTCCCAATTCTTCCCATTCCCATTGAAACTTTTCAAATCCCTCTCAAAATTGTTGAAATTCTCTTGAAGCTTTTAAAATTCTCTCTAGAATTTTAAAATCCATGTCCACATGTTTACAATTTCGCATAAAATAATTGCTAAAATTCCAGTTGAAATTTTTTCAAAGTCCCTTAAAAATTTTCCAATTTTTGTCCCAATTCTTCCCATTCCCATTGAAACTTTTCAAATCCCTCTCAAAATTGTTGAAATTCTCTTGAAGCTTTTAAAATTCTCTCTAGAATTTTAAAATCCATGTCCACATGTTTACAATTTCGCATAAAATAATTGCTAAAATTCCAGTTGAAATTTTTTCAAAGTCCCTCCAAAATTTTCCAATTTTTGTCCCAATTCTTCCCATTCCCATTGAAACTTTTCAAATCCCTCTCAAAATTGTTGAAATTCTGTTGAAGCTTTTAAAATTCTCTCTAGAATTTTCAAAATCCACTTCAACATGTTTACAATTTCACGTCATAAAATTGCTAAAATTCCAGTTGAAATTTTTTCAAAGTCCCTTAAAAATTTTCCGATTTTTGTCCCAATTCTTCCCATTCCCATTGAAACTTTTCAAATCCCTCTCAAAATTGTTGAAATTCTCTTGAAGCTTTTAAAATTCTCTCTAGAATTTTCAAAATCCATGGCCACATGTTTACAATTTCACGTCAAAAAATGGCTAAAATTCCAGTTGAAATTTTTTCAAAGTCCCTTAAAAATTTTCCAATTTTTGTCCCAATTCTTCCCATTCCCATTGAAACTTTTCAAATCCCTCTCCAAATTGTTGAAATTCTCTTGAAGCTTTTAAAATTCTCTCTAGAATTTTCAAAATCCATGGCCACATGTTTACAATTTCACGTCAAAAAAAATGCTAAAATTCCAGTTGAAATTTTTTCAAAGTCCCTGAAAAATTTTCCAATTTTTGTCCCAATTCTTCCCATTCCCATTGAAACTTTTCAAATCCCTCTCAAAATTGTTGAAATTCTGTTGAAGCTTTTAAAAATCTCTCTAGAATTTTCAAAATCCACTTCAACATGTTTACAATTTCACGTCAAAAAATGGCTAAAATTCCAGTTGAAATTTTTTCAAAGTCCCTTAAAAATTTTCCAATTTTTGTCCCAATTCTTCCCATTCCCATTGAAACTTTTCAAATCCCTCTCAAAATTGTTGAAATTCTGTTGAAGCTTTTAAAATTCTCTCTAGAATTTTAAAATCCATGTCCACATGTTTACAATTTCGCATAAAATAATTGCTAAAATTCCAGTTGAAATTTTTTCAAAGTCCCTTAAAAATTTTCCAATTTTTGTCCCAATTCTTCCCATTCCCATTGAAACTTTTCAAATCCCTCTCAAAATTGTTGAAATTCTGTTGAAGCTTTTAAAATTCTCTCTAGAATTTTCAAAATCCATGGCCACATGTTTACAATTTCACGTCAAAAAATGGCTAAAATTCCAGTTGAAATTTTTTCAAAGTCCCTTCAAAATTTTTCAATTTTTGTCCCAATTCTTCCCATTCCCATTGAAACTTTTCAAATCCCTCTCAAAATTGTTGAAATTCTCCTGAAGCTTTTAAAATTCTCTCTAGAATTTTCAAAATCCATGTCCACATGTTTACAATTTCACGTCAAAAAAAATGCTAAAATTCCAGTTGAAATTTTTTCAAAGTCCCTGAAAAATTTTCCAATTTTTGTCCCAATTCTTCCCATTCCCATTGAAACTTTTCAAATCCCTCTCAAAATTGTTGAAATTCTGTTGAAGCTTTTAAAAATCTCTCTAGAATTTTCAAAATCCACTTCAACATGTTTACAATTTCACGTCAAAAAATGGCTAAAATTCCAGTTGAAATTTTTTCAAAGTCCCTTAAAAATTTTCCAATTTTTGTCCCAATTCTTCCCATTCCCATTGAAACTTTTCAAATCCCTCTCAAAATTGTTGAAATTCTCTTGAAGCTTTTAAAATTCTCTCTAGAATTTTAAAATCCATGTCCACATGTTTACAATTTCGCATAAAATAATTGCTAAAATTCCAGTTGAAATTTTTTCAAAGTCCTTAAAAATTGTCCAATTTTGTCCCAATTCTTCCCATTCCCATTGAAACTTTTCAAATCCCTCTCAAAATTGTTGAAATTCTGTTGAAGCTTTTAAAATTCTCTCTAGAATTTTCAAAATCCATGGCCACATGTTTACAATTTCACGTCAAAAAATGGCTAAAATTCCAGTTGAAATTTTTTCAAAGTCCCTTAAAAATTTTCCAATTTTTGTCCCAATTCTTCCCATTCCCATTGAAACTTTTCAAATCCCTCTCCAAATTGTTGAAATTCTCTTGAAGCTTTTTAAAATTCTCTCTAGAATTTTCAAAATCCACTTCAACATGTTTACAATTTCACGTCATAAAATTGCTAAAATTCCAGTTGAAATTTTTTCAAAGTCCCTTAAAAATTTTCCGATTTTTGTCCCAATTCTTCCCATTCCCACTGAAACTTTTCAAATCCCTCTCAAAATTGTTGAAATTCTGTTGAAGCTTTTAAAATTCTCTCTAGAATTTTCAAAATCCATGGCCACATGTTTACAATTTCACATTAAAAAATTGCTAAAATTCCAGTTGAAATTTTTTCAAAGTCCCTTAAAAATTTTCCAATTTTTGTCCCAATTCTTCCCATTCCCATTGAAACTTTTCAAATCCCTCTCAAAATTGTTGAAATTCTCTTGAAGCTTTTAAAATTCTCTCTAGAATTTTCAAAATCCATGGCCACATGTTTACAATTTCACGTCAAAAAATGGCTAAAATTCCAGTTTGAAATTTTTTCAAAGTCCCTTAAAAATTTTCCAATTTTTGTCCCAATTCTTCCCATTCCCATTGAAACTTTCAAATCCCTCTCAAAATTGTTGAAATTCTCTTGAAGCTTTTAAAATTCTCTCTAGAATTTTCAAAATCCATGGCCACATGTTTACAATTTCACGTAAAAAAATGGCTAAAATTCCAGTTGAAATTTTTCAAAGTCCCTGAAAAATTTTCCGATTTTGTCCCAATTCTTCCCATTCCCATTGAAACTTTTCAAATCCCTCTCAAAATTGTTGAAATTCTCTTGAAGCTTTTAAAATTCTCTCTAGAATTTTCAAAATCCATGGCCACATGTTTACAATTTCACGTCAAAAAATGGCTAAAATTCCAGTTGAAATTTTTTCAAAGTCCCTTAAAAATTTTCCAATTTTTGTCCCAATTCTTCCCATTCCCATTGAAACTTTTCAAATCCCTCTCCAAATTGTTGAAATTCTCTTGAAGCTTTTAAAATTCTCTCTAGAATTTTCAAAATCCATGGCCACATGTTTACAATTTCACGTCAAAAAAAATGCTAAAATTCCAGTTGAAATTTTTTCAAAGTCCCTGAAAAATTTTCCAATTTTGTCCCAATTCTTCCCATTCCCATTGAAACTTTTCAAATCCCTCTCAAAATTGTTGAAATTCTGTTGAAGCTTTTAAAAATCTCTCTAGAATTTTCAAAATCCACTTCAACATGTTTACAATTTCACGTCAAAAAATGGCTAAAATTCCAGTTGAAATTTTTTCAAAGTCCCTTAAAAATTTTCCAATTTTGTCCCAATTCTTCCCATTCCCATTGAAACTTTTCAAATCCCTCTCAAAATTGTTGAAATTCTGTTGAAGCTTTTAAAATTCTCTCTAGAATTTTAAAATCCATGTCCACATGTTTACAATTTCGCATAAAATAATTGCTAAAATTCCAGTTGAAATTTTTTCAAAGTCCCTTAAAAATTTTCCAATTTTTGTCCCAATTCTTCCCATTCCCATTGAAACTTTTCAAATCCCTCTCAAAATTGTTGAAATTCTGTTGAAGCTTTTTAAAATTCTCTCTAGAATTTTCAAAATCCATGGCCACATGTTTACAATTTCACGTCAAAAAATGGCTAAAATTCCAGTTGAAATTTTTCAAAGTCCCTTCAAAATTTTTCAATTTTTGTCCCAATTCTTCCCATTCCCATTGAAACTTTTCAAATCCCTCTCAAAATTGTTGAAATTCTCCTGAAGCTTTTAAAATTCTCTCTAGAATTTTCAAAATCCATGTCCACATGTTTACAATTTCACGTCAAAAAAAATGCTAAAATTCCAGTTGAAATTTTTTTCAAAGTCCCTGAAAAATTTTCCAATTTTTGTCCCAATTCTTCCCATTCCCATTGAAACTTTTCAAATCCCTCTCAAAATTGTTGAAATTCTGTTGAAGCTTTTAAAAATCTCTCTAGAATTTTCAAAATCCACTTCAACATGTTTACAATTTCACGTCAAAAAATGGCTAAAATTCCAGTTGAAATTTTTTCAAAGTCCCTTAAAAATTTTCCAATTTTTGTCCCAATTCTTCCCATTCCCATTGAAACTTTTCAAATCCCTCTCAAAATTGTTGAAATTCTCTTGAAGCTTTTAAAATTCTCTCTAGAATTTTAAAATCCATGTCCACATGTTTACAATTTCGCATAAAATAATTGCTAAAATTCCAGTTGAAATTTTTTCAAAGTCCCTTAAAAATTGTCCAATTTTTGTCCCAATTCTTCCCATTCCCATTGAAACTTTTCAAATCCCTCTCAAAATTGTTGAAATTCTGTTGAAGCTTTTAAAATTCTCTCTAGAATTTTCAAAATCCATGGCCACATGTTTACAATTTCACATTAAAAAATTGCTAAAATTCCAGTTGAAATTTTTTCAAAGTCCCTTAAAAATTTTCCAATTTTTGTCCCAATTCTTCCCATTCCCATTGAAACTTTGCAAATCCCTCTCAAAATTGTTGAAATTCTGTTGAAGCTTTTAAAATTCTCTCTAGAATTTTCAAAATCCACTTCAACATGTTACAATTTCACGTCATAAAATTGCTAAAATTCCAGTTGAAATTTTTTCAAAGTCCCTTAAAAATTTTCCGATTTTTGTCCCAATTCTTCCCATTCCCACTGAAACTTTTCAAATCCCTCTCAAAATTGTTGAAATTCTGTTGAAGCTTTTAAAATTCTCTCTAGAATTTTCAAAATCCATGGCCACATGTTTACAATTTCACATTAAAAAATGGCTAAAATTCCAGTTGAAATTTTTTCAAAGTCCCTTAAAAATTTTCCAATTTTTGTCCCAATTCTTCCCATTCCCATTGAAACTTTTCAAATCCCTCTCAAAATTGTTGAAATTCTCTTGAAGCTTTTAAAATTCTCTCTAGAATTTTCAAAATCCATGGCCACATGTTTACAATTTCACGTCAAAAAATGGCTAAAATTCCAGTTGAAATTTTTTCAAAGTCCCTTAAAAATTTTCCAATTTTTGTCCCAATTCTTCCCATTCCCATTGAAACTTTTCAAATCCCTCTCAAAATTGTTGAAATTCTCTTGAAGCTTTTAAAATTCTCTCTAGAATTTTCAAAATCCATGGCCACATGTTTACAATTTCACGTAAAAAAATGGCTAAAATTCCAGTTGAAATTTTTTCAAAGTCCCTGAAAAATTTTCCGATTTTTGTCCCAATTCTTCCCATTCCCATTGAAACTTTTCAAATCCCTCTCAAAATTGTTGAAATTCTCTTGAAGCTTTTAAAATTCTCTCTAGAATTTTCAAAATCCATGGCCACATGTTTACAATTTCACGTCAAAAAATGGCTAAAATTCCAGTTGAAATTTTTTCAAAGTCCCTTAAAAATTTTCCAATTTTTGTCCCAATTCTTCCCATTCCCATTGAAACTTTTCAAATCCCTCTCCAAATTGTTGAAATTCTCTTGAAGCTTTTAAAATTCTCTCTAGAATTTTCAAAATCCATGGCCACATGTTTACAATTTCACGTCAAAAAAAATGCTAAAATTCCAGTTGAAATTTTTTCAAAGTCCCTGAAAAATTTTCCAATTTTTGTCCCAATTCTTCCCATTCCCATTGAAACTTTTCAAATCCCTCTCAAAATTGTTGAAATTCTCTTGAAGCTTTTAAAATTCTCTCTAGAATTTTCAAAATCCACTTCAACATGTTTACAATTTCACGTCAAAAAATGGCTAAAATTCCAGTTGAAATTTTTTCAAAGTCCCTTAAAAATTTTCCAATTTTTGTCCCAATTCTTCCCATTCCCATTGAAACTTTTCAAATCCCTCTCAAAATTGTTGAAATTCTGTTGAAGCTTTTAAAATTCTCTCTAGAATTTTAAAAATCCATGTCCACATGTTTACAATTTCGCATAAAATAATTGCTAAAATTCCAGTTGAAATTTTTTCAAAGTCCCTTAAAAATTTTCCAATTTTTGTCCCAATTCTTCCCATTCCCATTGAAACTTTTCAAATCCCTCTCCAAATTGTTGAAATTCTCTTGAAGCTTTTAAAATTCTCTCTAGAATTTTCAAAATCCATGGCCACATGTTTACAATTTCACGTCAAAAAATGGCTAAAATTCCAGTTGAAATTTTTTCAAAGTCCCTTCAAAATTTTTCAATTTTTGTCCCAATTCTTCCCATTCCCATTGAAACTTTTCAAATCCCTCTCAAAATTGTTGAAATTCTCCTGAAGCTTTTAAAATTCTCTCT